>NW_015386482.1:1280229-1314902 GCF_001527695.2 Protobothrops mucrosquamatus
GGGTGTACAAAAGGACAATAGGGGGATGGCTCTCCATTGCCATACACAAAGAACAGGAAACTTAAGTCAAGGAGGTACTAATTCAAGGTAAGCTTAACAGGAGAAATGAAACTTAAATCAGGAAACGAAACCTAAGGCAGGCAGGTAAGCTTTTCAGGAGAAACGAAACTTAAGTCAGGAACCAAATGGATGCAACAATTGGACAGCCATTTGTCTGTAATAGTATACAGTAGGGTTTCCTGCCTGAGCAGGGGGTTGGATTAGAAGACTTCCAAACTCCCTTTCAACTGTGTTATTCTAAGTCAGGGGTGTCAAACTGCCAGCCCACAGGCCGGTTGCATCATATGGAGGCCACACCCACCCCAGCTCCAGCAATGCAAAAAAAATTGTGAGTTTGACACAGCGAGTTTGACACCCATGTTCTAAGTCACAAAATCACAATAGAAGAACCCTGGAATAGTTGCAGTCTGCTCTTTCCTCTTTAGTAATAACAGTTGCATTACATCAGAATTTTATTTCACCACAGTCTGAAGAATTATGATCTTCAAGCTATACTAATCCTGGATATATATTGAGTCTATTTTGACTTTAATGAAAAAACTAAGGTGTGAGGAATGGAACTGGCATATAGGAGATTGATCTTTTTGAAGTATTCCATGTTCTAACATATATACATATAAGGGAGTCACTTCAGTTCAGACCATTTTAATCCATACCAGTGATGGCAAATCTTTTAGAGACCGAGTGCCCAAATCGCAACCCAAATCCCACTTATTTATCACAAAGTGCCAGGGCCACATCAGCATTGTGGTGCCCTCAGGGGAGGGGCAGGGAGGCGCCTCTGAGTGCCGCCTCTGGTATGCAAAAACTGGGGGCGCAAAAATGGGCCACCGTGCTGCAAGGCGCAAAAATGGCCACCACTGCACTGCGGGGTGCGGATACAAGGCGCTGCATCACACAAGAACGGGGCAGGGCTAGTGAGTATCACGCAGGCACTAGCTCCGCCCATTTGCAGTGCGTGTGTGCTCACGGCCCTGTGCATGCATGCACGCATGTAAAATGCTTCCCCCTCCCTTTTCTTCCAGTCCACCAATCGACAATGGTTGGTGACCTCTGCTCTACCACCTCTACTCGAGCTTACTAATCGGCCGCTTTGCCTCCTTTGTGCTGGGCGGTGGTGGCGGTGGTGGCGGCCTGATCAACCTGCTGGTGGCGGTGGTGGTGGCCTGATCAACCTGCTGGTGGCGGTGGTGGCGGCCTGATCGACCTGCTCCTGGTGGCGGTGGCGCGCGTGCCAACAAAGAGGGCTCTGAGTGCCGCCTCTGGCATGCGTGCCATAGGTTTGCCACCACTGATCCATACAATCCATTTTGCTTTGTGTTCAATGGAGAGTTTTGCTTGGCCATCCCAAGCTATGTCTTTCCCTCACCCTCTGTAAAGTAGTCACAAAGAAATATAAACAAAAAGCTACAGGTGAGGTTTGTGTAGTTGGTTGGCAGCCAGGCATGGATGGACATGCTTGCTCTCAGATCAAAAAAGGGAACATTGTATATCCTATCAAGAGGTTTGCCTGCTAAGTTTGCTTATATGCTACCCAGATCCAAAGGTTTGGGGCAGTTAGCAAATTCTCTCTCCACCAGGTTAGAAAGTTCAACATTTACCTCTATGGTCAACACATACTATGTTCTCTCTTTTCTGGAAGCTTCAGCTGCTTTCCCTGACAGAGAAACTGGTGGGAACGAATTTCAGCTGCTTCTCTCTCAGAGCAGAGGAAAAGCTGCTGGTCCTGATCCTGCAAGTCACTTCTTTTCCAGACCACCAAAAAAAATATAAACTCAGCTAATTGTGGTTTATTCAGCAAGTCATCTTAAAAACATGTCAAAAACATGCTTAGACACCGAGCATCATGCTAGTGCACACAGATGTAGAACTAATAGTATAATATACTGGGTCTGAATAGGTTTTATTACCTTTATTTGGCCACTCATCTCATATTTATGACTCTGAATGGCTAATAATATTAAGAATAGGAAAAGCATATATAAGAAAATGATTCTCACGGTAGCTGTGAGAAATTACACAACATTGGTCAGCACAACCAGGAACTAGGCTCTTGACTAGAAGTGGGAATGCTAATGCTCAAGGCAGACAAGTCAACTGCCTCTTATGTTCAATATATCTACTATGGATGCAACTATGTATAGAGTCTCTACAAATGATTTGCTAGATTGTGTGTTATAAACAAAATGCTTATGAATTGTGAATTATAATACTGCATAATTAAAACTTTGTGAAGATTACATGAATCTCAGGTGTGGCTGAAGTAAGGGGAAAGGATCAGATTTCTTAAGAAGAACATTGCAGAAACTTTGGCTGGATCCATCACCAGTCCTAATTGGCTATACATGGAGTCAATATGTGGAAGAATAACTTCAGTAGATGAATTTACTCACTTCACGATATTTATTGATTCCTTCCTATGCTTGATTAACATTTAATAAATCAAATGCATTGATAATATTTTTTTCCTCCAAAAACAAAAGACTTTGAGGTCCTAAGGAGGTAAATTACTGTCCAGAAGGCATGGGCCAAAACTTAGGGTGTTATGGTTTTTGTTTTAAAGAGAGCTTTTTCAGTAGCTTTTATAAATGTCACTTCCAATTGGTAAACTGGAATGATGGGATTTGTCAGATGTTCTTATACCAGCTTACCTCTCTGACAAGATGTGCTTGGAGGATTATTTTTGTAGAAATACAAGGATGGCCCCTCTGTGAGGACAGTTACTTCTTAACTACACTCTAAAAGGGAATTGGGCTAGTTTAAATTAGGTAAAAACTGTACTTCAGCTAGTAGAAATTTGGGAAACAAAATGCTGCACATGATCAGATCAACCAGTGCAGCTGCCAGAACACAAATAAGCAAATACATACTTTATTAAATAACAGCCTAAGAATCTGGATTTTGTTGGCTCAGCCAAGAATGTGGTATCTTAGCAATCTATATACTGTATTAGTAAGGTACATTTGCAAAGACTCCAATCAGCTAAGTGATACTGTCTGGTTGCAAGCCAAGATCTCCCACCTCCACCCCCACCCACTCCCACTCTTTAGCAGGCATTTAGCTCTTACCCAAGTTCCTGCATTTTCCTCCTAGCTTGCATAGCTGGCAATGAAGTTATCCAGACTCTCTGCAGCATACAGTTGTAGTACTTAGACCCTTAAAATAGTGGTCTTACAGCTCCTTGAAATCTGAATGTGTATTGTCTTAATATAATAGCCATATGAAGAGGGGGTAGGTAAGCTGGGGGTTGTAGTCTGTCTTGACTCCATAAGCCAGTCTCCCCCAGATCTAGACTAGCCTCCCCCAGACAAAACAAAATAATCCTATAAATGCCTGATGTCTTAAATAAGATCAGAATGGGTCCCCTTCACCTCCTCTGGAGGATTAAGGGCAACTATATTATGTTAAACAAAAAACGTATCTGTGGTAATTGTCAATCTTAATTTCCTTGGACTATGAAGCTGTTTCCCAGGAAGGAATGATATGCCTGAAAATCAATTACCATAATGCAGAATATGCCTTATTTATGCAAACTGTGTGTAATCCTTCTCTCAAATTACAGTCTGGAAAGATGGCTCTCCCTGAAAAAAGAAAAATTAGACATTCCTGAGATATATTTTCCTGTTTCCCCCTCCCCATTTTGCAGTTCATATGATAAGTTCTGAAGCACCATTCAGTCACATAAATACAAAATGCAAATATTTTCAAAAAAATTGCGTGTGTAAGAGATAACACAAAACTAAGCAATTCTAGTCCTCAACTACTTGGCAAAAGTGACTAAGAAATAAGGTCATTTCAATAGTTCTGGCTTAGTTCATGATTTATAGATCAAGATTTGTTGAAATATGTTCCTCCGTGGGGACTGCATTTTCATTTTATAAAAGTCAGCCTCCAGGGTATCTGATAATATAAATATTTCATACATTGGGGGTGAGGATGCAAAGCAGTGCTGGGATTTGTTTTAGCCATTATTTTCCAAGTATTGGGGGCTTGGCAAAATTTATATGGTCTAATCCATCAGTTTTGCATGTTTGGGAGCGAATTTAAAAACCCACGTAAAGTAGTTGGTTTTGCAATAGATGAATGTCAGTCTAGCTAAAGATGGGGGAGGGACATGAAAGCTGCATATAAATTTATTTTATTTTTATGATTTTGTTGCCTGTGGGATGTTTGTGATAATCTTGGTTTGTAATAATCCAGGTATCATTTATATAACCAACTAGATTGCCATTTAATAAAATGATGAATCTAAAACAAAACTACTTCCTCTACCTCTTCAAAATCCTGCCTGTACTTCTGGAAGTTCTCAATCCACATACTGCTGGAGTCTAGCTTGTAGGATTTTAAGCATAATTTTATTGCATGTGAAATGAGTGCAATGGTGCGATAGTTTGAGCATTCTTTGGCATTGCCTTTCTTTGGAATTGGAATGTAAACTGACCTTTTCCAATCCTGTGGCCACTGTTGAGTTTTCCAAATTTCCAAAATTCCAAAATTGAAAGATTAAAAAGGACAAGTATAGAAAGTGGAAAGAGGGACACATAACTGTCAGAATATCAGCAAATAGCCCGAGCCTGCAAAGATGAAGTGAGGAAAGCTAAGGCTCAAAATGAACTAAGGCTTGTGACCAAAGTCAAAAATAACAAAAAAAAGCTTCTTTCAACATGTAAAAAACAAGAAAAAAGTGAAGGAAACGATTGGTCCATTAGTGGGTGAAAGTGGCAAGAAGGTGACAAGCAACAGGGAGAAAGCAGAACTATTTAACTTGTTTTTCGCATCTGTCTTTACACAAAGGGAAAAAGCAGACCAACCTATCAAAAATAGTGCCATAAAAAACAGAATAGAAACACAAGTTAAGATAGGCAAGAAAATGGTAAGTGAGCACCTGTCCAGCCTAGACGAGTTCAAATCACCAGGACCATATGGATTACACCCCAAGGTTCTCAAGGAACTGGCAGATGTGATCTCAGAACCACTGAACTATATTTTTCAAAGATCCTGGAGCACTGGGAAACCACCAGAGGACTGGAAAAGAGCTGATGTAGTTCCCATCTTCAAAAAAGGAAAAAAAATGGATCCAGGAAATTACAGACCTATCAGCCTGACCTCAATACCTGGGAAGATTCTGGAAAAGATAAACAATGTATCAGCGAACACCTACAGGCAAACCAAGTCATTACTAAAAGCCAACACAGGTTTGTCAAAAACAGATCATTCCAGACAAATGTTATTGCATTCTTTGACCAAGTGACAAAATTAGTGAACCAGAGGAATGCTGTGGATATAATTTACTTGGACTTCAGTAAGGCATTTGACAAAGTAGATCACAACCTACTACTTGATAAGATAGAAAAATGTGGGTTAGACAGCATCACCACAAGATGGATCCGTAGCTGGCTGACCGGCCGTACTCAGCGTGTGGTTCTCAATGGAACCACATCTACATGGAGGGAAGAGTGTAGTGGGGTGCCCCAGGGATCTGTTCTGGGCCCAGTGCTCTTCAACATCTTCATCAACAATTTGGATGAGGGGATAGATGGGGAACTCATCAAATTTGCAGACGACACCAAGCTGGCAGGAATAGCCAACACTCCAGAAGACAGGCTTAAGATACAGGAGGATCTGAACAGACTTGAACACTGGGCGCTATCTAACAAAATGAAATTCAATGGTGAAAAAAGTAAGGTTCTACATTTAGGCAATAAAAACCAAATGTACAGGTATAGTATAGGGGGTACCTTGCTCAATAGTAGTAACTGTGAGAGGGATCTCGGAGTCCTAGTGGACAATCATTTAAATATGAGCCAGCAGTGTGCTACAGCTGCCAAAAAAGCCAACACAGTGCTAGGCTGCATTAACAGAGGGATAGAATCAAGATCATGCGAAGTATTAATACCACTCTACAATGCCTTGGTAACGCCACACTTGGAATACTGCATCCAGTTTTGGTCACCATGATGTAAAAAAGATGTTGAGACTCTAGAAAGAGTACAGAGAAGAGCAACAAAGATGATCAGGGGACTCGAGGTTAAAACATATAAGGAAAGGTTAATGGAATTGGGTATATCTAGTTTAATGAAGAGAAGGACGAGGGGGGACATGATAGCAGTGCTCCAATATCTCAGGGGCTGCCACAAAGAAGAGGGAGTCTAGCTATTCTCCAAAGCGCCTGAAGGCAGGACAAGACGCAACGGATGGAAACTAATCAAGGAGAGAAACAATCTAGAACTAAGGAGAAACTTCCTGACAGTTAGAACAATTAACCAGTGGAACAATCTGCCTCCAGAAGCAGTGGATGCTCCAACACTGGAAGTTTTTAAGAAGAAACTGGACAGCCATTTGTCCGAAATGGTATAGGGTTACCTGCCTGAGCAGGGGGTTGGACTTGATGACCTCCAAGGTCCCTTCCAACTTTATTATTATTATTTGTTGATCAGCTGCAGATATTTCATTCAGGTCCAATGAATTAGAAAATCCTATGATATAACTAGACCAGGGGTAGGCAACCTTGGCTCTTTTATGACTCATGGACTTCAACTCCCAGAATTCCTGAGCCAGCATGGCTGGCCAGCCAGTTGCTAAATGTACTGTTGTAAGTCGAGGATTACCTGTAAAGGAATCTTAAGAGGAAAGGACACCAGGGAGATTTTCCTGTCTCAAGGGATTAGCAGCCGGGGGAGGGGGAGAAATCCACTCTTGTTTCCACTCAGCACTGATGACGTTACCTAAGTTGGTAATAAAACATCTGCAAGATAACCATCGAGCTCAACACCAAGGACCCTACAGTTCAACCCTGACCTACAAATTTTCTCTTCTGTTGGTTCTCTTGCTCCCGTTATGCGGAATACTGATTTGAACCTCGAGCGGTGGTGTCAGGGTTCCGACAGACAGAGACAAATAAAGCAGATGCAAAGTATAAAGTTCCCACCCCCAAAACTATGTAATTCACTATGTTCCCCAAGAAATGCATTTGGCGAGCTTTCTTATGCGATGCCCAGTTCCCAATTGTGGGAGCAACAGATGACCTTGGTTCCCACGGGACAGCTGATTGTTTTGACTAGTGAAGCTCCGTTCCATGTGGTGACCTCAAATGAGAGGGGGGGGGGGAAATGGCTGCAGCCAGGCTCATTTGCAGAGTTGACAATTGGGTTGGACTAGATGACCTCTAAGGTCCCTTCCAACTCTGTTATTCTATGTTCCAGGAACTTGTGGATATTTACAGGCAGAAACGTTGACTAAAAGCTAAAAAAAAAATTGCTGGCAAATTGAGTGTAACACTTTTACTGCATCGTCTTTTAAGATTTTGAATAGCTCAGCTGGAATACTGTCACCTCCACTAGCTTTGTTGTTGCTCAGCTTTCCTAAGGCCCATTTAACTTCACATTCTAGGATGTCTGGCTCGAGGTCAGTGACCACCCCATTGTGGTTATCAGGGATGCTAGGCTCGTTCTTGTATAGTTCTTCTGTGTAATTTTGCCACCTCTTCTTAATCTCTTCTGCCTCTGTTAGGTCCCTGCCATTTTGGTCCTTTATCATGCCCATCTTTGCATGAAACGTTCCCTTCATATCTCCAATTTTCTTGAAGAGATCTCTGGTTCTCCCTATTCTATTGTTCTCTTCTATTTCTTTGCACTGTTCATTTAAGAGGGAATTCTTATCTCTTCTAGCTATTCTCTGGAATTCTGCATTCAATTGGGTGTATCTTTCTCTTTCTCCCTTGCCTTTCGCTTCCCTTCTTTCCTCAGCTATTTGCAAAGCTTCCTCAGACAGCCATTTTGCTTTCTTGCATTTCTTTTTCTTTGGGATGATTTTAGTTGCTACCTCTTGTACAGTGTTGCGAACCTCCGTCCATAGTTCTTCAGGCACTCTGTCTAATTCCTTAAATCTATTTGTCACCTCTACTGTATATTCATCAGGGATATGATTTAGTTCATACCTGAGTGGCCTAGTGTTTTTCCCTACTTTCTTCAATTTAAGCCTAAATTTTGCAACGAGAAGCTCATGATCTGAATCGCAGTCAGCTCCTGGTCTTGTTTTTACTGACTGTATAGAGCTTCTCCATCTTTGGCTGCAGAGCACATAGTCAGTCTGATTTCTGTGTTGACCGTCTGGTGATGTCCATGTGTAGAGCTGTCTCTTGGGTTGTTGGAAAAGAGTGTTTGCTATGACCATCATATTCTCTTGACAAAATTCTGTCAGCCTGTGCCCTGCTTCATTTTGTACTCTCAAGGCCAAACTTGCCTGTTATTCCGTTTATCTTTTGGCTTCCTACTTTAGCATTCTAATCCCCCATGATGATAAGGACATCATTTTTTGGTGTTGATTTTATAAGGTGCTGTAGGGCTTCTTAGAACCGGTCAATTTCATCCTCTTCAGCACCAGTGATTGGGGCATAGACTTGGACTACTGTGATATTGAATGGTTTGCCTTGGATTCGCACTGAGATCAT
The DNA here is from genome assembly GCF_001527695.2 of Protobothrops mucrosquamatus. Classification (NCBI taxonomy): domain Eukaryota; kingdom Metazoa; phylum Chordata; class Lepidosauria; order Squamata; family Viperidae; genus Protobothrops; species Protobothrops mucrosquamatus. The sequence continues at coordinate 1,288,739 of NW_015386482.1, forward strand.
TCTGTCATTTTGGGGATTGTATCCCAGTATTGCTTTTCCTACTCTTTTATTGACTATGAAGGCTAATTTTATATAAGCAATAATAAAGGCAGAATAAAAATCAAATAAATGACATGAAAGTGACTCAGCATTTTGTGATATTACAGCACAAACTAAAGTTTTTTTGTACTTCTGTTGCAAATGCATGGATCACAGGATTTGTATCATATTATTGCAGTTGCAATACATATTTCATCCTTTACCCTCTTCCTTTCCTTCCATGTGGATATCCCTCTTCCCTTCCTTCCCTGCCCAGCAGGCTGCTAAGAAAAGAACAAATGATTTTTAGCAAGTTTGAAACTATTCCCCCACTCCTCCTTCTGCGTTCTTTCTATTCCAGTGAAATAAGACTGAGTGCTGCCTGCAGCTGAAGAGATGTAGGATGCCCATCTCTGTTTTACGGGTTGAGGACAATTAAAATATGTATGATTGTCAAGCTATTTTTTAAAAAATGAAATCCTTTGAAGTAATGCTAAACAGATGTTCCAAGCTGAAATATACTAGCTGTCTTCCCTCTTCAGAAGCACTCTTATTTCTTAACTCTTATTTCTGTCTAGTGCTATCAGATGAGTCATGCTATTTTTTGTTATGGGGGGGGGGGTAGTCTACTAAATTTACCAGAGGCAAATGTATCTCTTCTTTGGAAGTTTACAATGTACTCTGCCAGGTACTCACTTCTCAGTTCCTAATTTCTTGTGTTGGGAGCTGTTTGTATTGTTTTGCTTCAGTTACTATTGATGGAGCATGTGCAAAAGGAGAAAGATGCTTCATTTAAAAATTTGCAACCAGTTACCATTCAGGGCAATCTGATTAAATGGCAATTGTGTGAAAAACTTGTTTACACTTCAGCTGTTTTTGCAAAATACAGTTCAAGGTTAAAAGTTTCCTTTTCTTTTTCTCTAAATTCTCGTCCTGAAGTAGGTCAGTTGCATACTATTTTAAAATCTACTGTTGTGCCACTGCAAGAGCATATGGTTCCAATATAACCTAAGCCTTAGGCATTTTCTTATTCCAGATATTTTTCATCAGTGCAAGTTTTTGGGTTTTTTCATTATTGTTTTGGCAGGGATAGTACAAACTCTGTTAGGGGTAGTTGGGAGTGCTGAATTTTTTCCCCCCTGCTTGGAATTATTTTGTGGCTTTATTTCATTATATTGTCACCTTAGTTTCTTTTTATCTAGACAAATCAAAAAAGCATGACACAATATGCAGTGTTGGGTTTAGTGTTTTAACTGCTGTTCATGAACTCCTTCCAAGTCAACCTTTGTACATATAAGAGCATCATAAAAGCGTTCCAGGTGGAATAGATGTCTATTCAGGAATTTGTCTTTTAACCAAGACACTGGATTTTGTGAGCAAACCAGTAATTTTCAAGAAAAAGTGCAGTATTTTACCTTATAATAGCTCCTCTATGAAGGAGATGGGCAATTTAGACAGACAGGCAATTTCTGAAATGTCTGCTAAGACATGGTTGTAGAAGTCCTACTTAGGCCAAGATCAAAGAGAATGATGAACCCCCTGATTAGATTGTTTTAGGTTATGGTTTATTCATGGAGTGCAAATTCAACCAAGAACACCTTTTATAACAAAAATGGTTGCAACCTGTGAACATAAGATGATATGCAGCTCTCAAGCTTTCAGTATGGCTCTCAGAACCTTCCAAAACTTTCTGTCAAATTTTAATGTTTAAGGAGACAGAAGGGGAAAATGATCTAACACATAGAAAGTAATCATATAATTGTATTTAATTGTATTTCAGCTTCAGTAAATTATAAATTAATTTAGATTTAGTCTTGTCCTGGTCTTTTACAATTTGGGAAATGTCGCTCAAATACACTCAAAGACCAAGTATCATTCTTGGACAAAAATAATATGTTCTTCTGTATTAGTGATTGCATTCAGAAAATGCTGCCATTCCCCCCCCCCCAGACAAAACATCAGCCACCACCCTGCATCTAGGTCACTCTGAACAATTGTGGGCTCACTGCAGCCCTAGCACCATTTCTGCGACCCAAAAAGACCACCTCCTGCTATTCCCCAAGGTGTGAACCATGAGGAATGATGCAATTGGCCCCACAGCCCAATGCTCTCCAGGATCTGCCACCTGCCACTTACCTTCAGACAGTGCTCTTTTTCTGTTGGCAGACCCTTATGGCCTACTTGAGGCTACTCTAGGATTGATGAGGCCTTCATTCTTGAAGTGGCTTCGGAGAGTGCTTTTTTGCAGCTTCTGCAGCTTCTAAAAACCTAATGCAATTTTTGGAGGCTCAGAAGGCTTCAAGAAAACCCAGCTCTCTCATGTGACTTCCAAACGGTCCAGAGGCTGCACAAAAGCACATCCCTTTCTTACACAAGAATGTATCATTCTTTTGAGAATAGGTGTTGTCGAGTGTTTGTGAACACTAGCGTGTCATCAAAAATGTGGCCTATGACCTTTGATCCATATGTCATAAGTTTGCCATCACTATCTAGAGAGAAGATTTCAGCTCTATAATTCTTAATCACAGAAGTTCAAAGTTTTTTTTAAAAACATGTACTTGGGGAAATATTCAGTCTTTGAATAAGGTTGAATAAGGTAGCTGGAAAGGGGAAGTTCTAAAAAACAGCATTATAATATTTTTATTCCAATTGATATGAAGCACTGAAAGGGAATCCTTCTCACTGGAGTTCTATTTTATTTTTATTTTTTTACTAAAAATCCTACCAGGAATGCAAAGCAGTTTTCAAGTGATAACTTCCCCTTTGCACTTGCAGAAAGGCCATGTGTGGCATTAAGTTTTGAATCAAGTGATTTATGCTATGATGTCTCCGTAAATGTCTATAGAAGTTATATATGATTCCTTCACAGCTCAATTTTAAAACAGTATGTGCTAATATAATAGTTAAAAGTTGCATTACTACTTTCCTATTTGTACTGCTCTTCCCCCACCCCAAAAGCTGGTATGGAGACAAGACAGAGAGTGATTTGATGGGGTACTTTCAGAGCCACATCAAGATCTCCTTGTGGACCATATGTACATTATAAATTGTGTACTTACAGCTATATAGATTTTTCAGCATTGTATCTATAATAGCAAGATTTCATCAATAAATTGATGAATATCAATGTATACAGCTTTAGATGGTCACAGGTTTTATTGATAAAGCTGCAGAAAATGAATTTTTTTAGACTATGGTTCTGAGAGACTATGCTACCCATCTCATCGTCAGGTAACTCTGGGAGACCTTTATCGGTAGTTTTGTTAAGAAATAAAAATCTTTAAATTTCCAATACCTCAAAATATGGTTTAAAAACATCCTATTCTTTCTAGTCAGCTCAATAATTTGAGAACTGCTGTATAACCTGACAGCTCTAGCATTAGTTCGGGATGAAGTGGGTTGAAATGATTCACTAAACTCATGAATTAGTGTCTGTACTTGTAAAACAGAGAAAATGTCTGGCCTTGTGGTAAAACACTCAAATGAGGCTTTACTCAAAAATGGCAGTCTGGATGGTTTCAAGGTATTGCCACAAATGTGAATGATTTCATTGTTGTAAAACAAACCTTCTGACTAAGAGAAACATGTAATGCTTATACAAAGTAAACACATCTGTTGTTTGCGAAACTACCATGGGAACACCTTTGTATCAGCTGATGTTCTCCTTTTGCAACATATTTTATTGTTTCATTGCTTAGAGTTTAATGGCGACAATTCCTCTGTATATTCAAACAAATGTAGAATTAAAACTATTCTGTATTTGCATGGTTACAACACTGCTTCTCTCTCTCTCTCTAATCCCTCTTTTGCTTTTCTTGTTTCTCTGCTGCTTCTTTTCTTGGCTCTGAAGTCTGGATGTCAAGCCTATCTGATTCTCCAAGGAAGGCTACAGCAGGTATTGCACTATTTCTGTGTGTAAAATTGTGTTTGCTCTTTCCTGGATGCAAAAGAAAATTAAGTGGTGGTTGTGGGAACATTATAGCATGATTTTATGCAAGTGGTATATTTAATAATTATATAATCATTAGTGGGTGTTTGCATAATAGTAGTTATAATAAGGAAAATACTCAGGTAGTCCTCGACTTATAACTATTCATATAGGGACTGTTTGAAGTTACACTGACAGTAAAAAAAGAAGTGACTTATGACCGTTTTCACATGTACAACAGTTGCAGCAGTCCCATGGTCACGTGATCAAAATTTGGGCGCTTGGCAACTGGCATATATTTATGACAATTGCAGTGTCCCAGATTCATGTGATCACCTCTTCCAACTTTCTGACAAGCCAGTCAATGGGGAAGCCAGATTCATTTAACGCCCAGGTTACTAATTTAACAACTGCAATGAGTCATTTAACAACTATGGCAAGAAGAGTAATAAAATGAGACAAACTTAACAACTGTCTTGCTTAGCAACAGATATTTTTGGCTCAATTGTGTCATAAGTCGAGAATTACTCATAGTCTCCCTTTGAAACTAAAAGTGAGGATGTCTTAAGTTCATCAAACATGCAGCAGAAGAAGCAGGTCTTTGTTATAGACAGGAGAAATTATTATCATAATAATCTTTAGATATATATAAAGCCCAATAGCAGTACTGAATTTGTTTTTAAAATATATTCTTATTATATAATTTAGAAAGTGAAACATTTGCTGGAAACTGTCCACTGCCAATCACCTAGCCAAAGGAACATGTAGATAATTTTTTTAAAAAAAGCAAATAGCAGATCTTTTTAAATGATATAAAACGGTTATGATTGGAGCTAGGAATTATTCCAAGATACATTAGGAGAAAATTCCGCCAAGCATGGTCCTTTTAAGAAATTACATGACCTGGCTTGCAAATTTTCTTCAGATAGTAAAGAAGGCACACAAAATCAGCTATCCTTGACTTGTTCGTAACAAGTACAGAACACTTAGTAGACAAAATGAAAATAGCAGAACCATGGAGAGGAGGAGACAAATGCTGGAATTTTTCATTGTAAGGGAAATTAAGGCCCTGCGTGTGCGCGCACACATATACCTTCAAGTTATTGTTGACTCCAGGCAATTTCCTGGACAAGTCCCTGCAGTTTTCTTAGTGAGATTTTGGAAGTGTAGGAGGATTAGGGAAAAGAGCACTTTACATTGGCCAGAGGAAGAGCTCCATTTTCAAGCTAGTGCTTAATTCCTTTCCTCTAGACATTATTCCAGACAAATTGCTCCACCAACTCTAAGATGATCAGACCTCTTATTGCTCAGTCTTGCATGGCTGAATGCCACTTGTGTCTGTAGATCACACAAATAAAATAAAGTTGCATAATTGTGCAAAATACACAACTGAAAATTAGGAAAAAAATCAAATGAGTAATTTGGAAATAGTAATTTGTAATTTGGAAGACTACTTCTCTGAATCAAGTTGTAGTAACTGGAATATGTTGAGCAAATTCTAATGTTCTTTAGTCAAGAACAAAGTGATCTGCTATGTTGACTCCAATATTGTTTACAATAATATTATCAAATGATTCATTTTCTTCTTGTAAAACTGTTATTGCTTAATATTTCAGTTTAGGCTGTGCTAGGACTTGCTGATTTTACCAACCCTTATCCAGTGTTTCTTAGTATCAAATACAGGCTGTCCCGGGTTACATAAGAATTCTGATGCAGAAATCCTTGCACATTCTTCCATATATCAAATTGGCAGTCACATTTTTGCACCCTTTGTGTAAATTTGAGTTTATATAAACTGGGGTTTGCGTAATACAGAAACTACTTATATATTGTGATGCAGAAACTAGAAATGGGTCAACATTAAAAGACAACAGTCCCATAAAATGAAGGGATTTATTCATTTATTAAACTTATATATTGCCCATCTTGCCATCAATTAACTCTAGGTGACTTACAACAAGATAAAACCCGCAAAATATAAAACATAAAAATGATAAGAGAATGGTTGATATAGGTTGATGGGTATGAAAAAGATATAGAGTACATTATTTTATAGAGTTAAAGTAAATCACTAGGTTTTTTTTTAATTTTACTACTAGTAGTAATATTTTGCCTTGGTCCTGTTGTTTTTGGTGTGTTGTTTCTGGCACATCTACCTATATGCACCTACATACATATACAAAGACACTTCTCATAGAAGGCAGGAGAAAATCTCTGACTAGAATAGGCAACACTAAGTTGATAAGATGGAGAAGTTTAGCTTTCCATATGTTTTTTATCTTACTCTTCCGGGGGCTTCGTAAATGTAAGGTGGTCTTCCTTTCAGATACATATTATATACATTACTCTTCAGCAGTGTACATAATTGAGGAGATTTTTTTTTTTTACAAAAAAGACATTTATTTCCATTTCTGTAGCTGCTTATTTGTACACAAATCTGAATGGTTGTAAATAAAGCTGCTTACATTATTAATACAGCTAATTTCACTTATAAATCTGCTAATAAGCAGACTTTTTTATTGGCCTTGCAGGTTCTGTCTTCCTAGATTCACCTTCTACTCAATTATCCTTTTGATTCTTCTTTACTTACCCCTTCCCCACCCAGCAACCAACTTCTGTAATCACCTGGTGCCCAGACAGAAGGGCAGGGTTCTTTCAGTTGGCTGGATGATAGCAGGATCTGGCTTGATGATAGTAGATCTCCTTGACAGATCTGATGGAGCTCCTTCCAGTGGAGTTCCAGTTATCTTAGCAAGAAAGACACACTTCCAAAGATCAGATCAGATCAGATTAAGGGATCTAATGGTGTAACTGTTGGGAGTATACAGTAGTTGACAGTGACTAGGCCAGGGTGTTAGTCTTTGTATCTTCTCTTAGTCTATGGTAGCAAAAATCAGATCGATGTGATAGCACTTTTTTAATAACAATGGGTTTAACATTGCAATTGTTAACTGAAAAGGTATTTGTAATCTCTTTCACATGCAACCTGCATAACCAATCTGTCTTTCCCTTTGACCCCCTTTGTCCCATTTTAAATCCCACCTCTGTCTAGCTACACTAGACATGTGTGGAAGTGAGGTGCAGCTTAAGAAAGATTATTTTTGGCTTTTAAACTGGAATTCTGGTACTATTAGTGTTTTCTTCTGTAATATTAATGTATGGGGGGATATTGATTAGCAAATACTGTTCCTTTGTATATATTCTCTGTACTTTTAAGTTGTATACCTCCTTGTCTGCAGTTGGCTAAAGAGTGAAGCATTTGTAAAGAAGAATAAATAACTAAACCTGGGATTAAACATGCTTCAAAGGGGCCAATATTTGTGGACTGTGTAAAAACAATTGAGGTGTTTAGCTTCCAAATTGCATAATTTTGCTCTTGATTTAACAAAAGAGGGGACACCTGGTCTACTGTAATTGTTTTCTTCTTTTTAACTTCTGTAAGCCAAACTGATACTTTATAGAAATGTCTTTTGAGTTTCCTTCTCTCAAAAGATCAAGCTCTCTCTTGGCTATATAACTAAAGAATCTATAGTTGTTATAGCCAGTTGAAATGGATCAAATGGCAAAGTACTTAGGTGCTTTACAATTGTTGGAGAACTTTGTCTGGCAGTTTCTTGGATAACTTCCAAATGGTTTCACAAATCTGTATGTGGAATGCTGTTGCCTTTAAAAAAAACTTGCAATGCAATTGATTGGATTCTATAGAGTTTGAGCCAATTTTCCACAAAATTGAGCTGGTTGGGGAAAGAAGTCTGACTTCACCCTTTCCTCTGTCTCAACTTTGTCTTGGCTGGATTATTTTTTAAGATTAGCAAATGTACTATAAAAGATCAGTCTGGTAGAGGCTGGTGTTCTAGCAAATTATAGCCATGAATAGATTTTATTTGAAGATATGTGTAGAAGGCAGAGCAGATGTTGCATGAACACAGAATATCAAAACTATTTGCAGAACCAGGACTGTGCAAAGAATGCAAAAGTGGTACTTTGGTCATGCGGAAGATCAAATGAAGGAGCTCTCTTTGAAGCATTAAAACAGTCATGTCTTTAGGACACTTGAAGGGTGCTTTGGAAAGTCTCTATATGTAAATGCAGGAACAGTTTCTTTGCTTTGCTGGTAATCCCAGTAGGAAGCATGGTTTATGCATGCACATAAACAGACAATCAAAGGCAACCTTCAATGCAGCTGCATAAGCCTTGCAAAGTATGTAATTGCTTTCAAGCAAGGTTCTTCTTTCGGCTAGTACACTTCATGATGCAATTCTTTCCAAGACTGGAAACAGCTCTATTAGATAGCTATTAATATTTAACCATGGACTTCAGGCATTGCTGTTACCAATTTGAAGTCTCCATTGAAGCATTTAGTGCAGCTTAGGGTTCTGTTCATAAATGAAACTGTGAAAACAAAAGTAAGATTGGTAGATGTCAATATGCAGAAGGGCTGGATCCTATGCCCACTGTAAATGCAATTCTATCAAAAAATGTGAAACCTTCAAAATCAGAAAAATGTGGTGTGCTTGGCCTTTTTTCAAACTACAGTTAAAGCTGGCTGCAGTTCAGGATTCAGACACTATAGCAAGCCAACTCTTAATAAGTTAAAAATAAAGCAAAATGAACAGAAAACAAAAGTAGAGGGAGGGGAACAAGTGAGAAGCAAGGTTGAGAAAAGATGCACTGTAAGCAGAGAACAATTGGATCCAGAAGGAGCTTGCATATTCTTTGTCATTTGGACACTCAACTATCCAATAACATGCTCAAAGAAATTTTAACAAAATAAAAGCAAGGTGAATATTAGAAAGAAAATCAGAGGGAATAATGAATGAAAAATAGAAAAGAAAAAAAGATTATATAGAAGCGACAACTAATTTTTTTTACAGTGGTTATAAATGCATCTATAGTTTACCTTTTCTTAGGTGACATCATAATTTCTTTTTTTTCATAAACTACCCTTTCTAATCTTCAAACCGATAAATCACAAGTTCACCTTTCTCTACTTTCAGCAAAATGTTGGTCTTTAATCAAGTTGATTTTGCCATCTCTGCTAATTCAGTCATATTTACGAACCATTTCTCCATTGTGAGTATTTCAAAGTATTTCCATTTTTGCACATATAATACTGTTGCAACAGTAAACACGAGAATAATTTTCCATGGCTCTTTTCTAATTGCCTGAAATTTTTGATTTCAGTTGAATGTTGATCTATAAAATTCTTTGTATCTTTATATGTATTTCAACCCAAAAATTTCTGGCTTTTTTACAAGTACATTAGACATGATAAAATGAACCATTCATGTTGTGCACATTTCCAACATAAACTTGAAGTACTTTATACATTAATCTAGACATTTTTTCTGAAGTCATGTATCAGTGGTACATCACTTTGTAAAAATTCTCTTTTAAGTTCTAATGTAAATTTCAGTCCTTTTAATCACATATTTTCACACTGTTCTGTCAGTATATTCATTATATCTAAAGGCCTTATCTCATTTTATTAGTCTTTCATTTGTGCGTCCACTTCAATGTAAAAGTTTATACATTTTAGCAATTATATGTCTGCGTGTAGTCAAATTGTCTTCTGCTGCTCAATTCCAAATATCCTATTATCTATGTTAAATCTTTGTCTTAGCTATGCCCAAACCATTGAAAAGTAAATCCCTCAGACCACATTAATAGATTTAAGAATTTGGAAAAATGGATGGAAAAAGTGATGGAGTTGGCAAAGCTAACTGTTTTAGAGAGAACTTTTCCAGTTTGTTTCTACTTGGAAACCACTTTTGGACTTTATGCTCAAAATGGGAGAAAAAATAAAAAATTGATCTTAGGTTTGATGATTAGATTAACTTTGTTGTTATAGAAATGGCTTGTATATTATCAGAAATGAAAAGCAAAGATTGAGGTTGTAATTATAGCTTGTATTTTTCTGCACTGAAAATAGTCAGAAGTCACTGCTTTTTTTCTTTTCTTTTTTTTTCTATTGTACACTTCTTTCTCCTGTCCTTCTGATCTTTGTTTTCATTTGTATTGTATATTACAATAAACTCAAAAATTAAATCTCACTGCAACCAACTGCTCTTTTGATTTCATCTTATATTCCCCATGTTTCTATTCCAACAACTATTGAAAAGTTAACCATTTTTCTTTACTTATTGTTTCTTTCCTATAAATATTTTTCTTTTTTTTAGAGTTTTATTACTTTTTTACAATAACAACCTTAGTGCCTGGTGTACAGCATGTTGTCTTGGTTCAAGAATTTTTTTTACAATCAATAATAGTTAATTAATAGTCAATAATAATTTTTATATTTCCATAATTAGTATATCAATTGATAATATATTTCCTTGATCCTCTCTTCTCCTTCTTCAGCATTAAACAAATAAAATTTCTTATATTTAATATTATCCATATTTAAATGATCAAATAAAAACATTTTCTTCTATATTTATACCAACTATAATAGTGTCCATATATAGCATTTTTTTCTTATCAACTTATGTTATGTTCGTAAAAGTCATCTTATTAATTCACCATATATCTTCTTTTCATAAATCTTGTTTAAACTCAATTTCCCCATAATATTCAAACAATTATTATCAATCATAATTTTCTCAATAATTAACATCTAAATATCCAAATTTTCCACTTAAATATATCATCCCAATATTTTCATATTTCATATATTATAGAAATACTATACTACTTATCTATCATAACATCTACCTATCTTTTTTAATCAATTTATATTTCACTTCTATTTGTAAAAATTAATTAAATCACTTTATATCCTTTTTTCAAAGTTCTTATTAAGCCTAATTTCCCCACAATATTTCAATCATTCCTCAATCCTAAATCTTTTCAAACTTAATTTGTCTTTAAAGTTCAAAACTTTTCCTTCACTTTCATCATCCCAATATTTTTACATTTTGTGTCTTATCAAAAAATACCATATTACTTACATCTCTTCTTACTTATTCTAAAGCCCCCTTATTGCCAAAGTTATTTGTTTATTTAGCCATATTCAAACAAGTGTTTGCTCGTATAATATTCCATCTGGTAGGGTGAGTCAAGTCTCTTAAGCCTGTCTCTAATCTTCTTCCTTTGCCAAATTGTTTTCCAAATTAATATTTTCAACTTGTCAAACAGTTCTTGTATTTTTGTAGTTGTTGTTAGGCATAGAGGATACATAATACATAAGATGTATGCTTTTTGACTCCCAAACAGTGATTCTCCTAGCAGTGTCCATTTTGTTAAGTCTTCTTTCTTCTCAGGTTTATTTTGACATTCTAAAGCATAAGGTATCTTTTCCATATTTATTGTTATATCCAAATCTTGTGAAATTTTTCTTGTTTGTATTAAGTTATAGTTCCCTTCATTTGTGACTTCGCCAATTAAGTCATTTTTTCTAGTTCACATTCTGTTATCTGATTTGTTTGTTCATTCTTTACCATCATTCTTTGAATGTTTTTTGATTGTAGATTTAAATTAGAAGTGTATTCCTTTGTGTTATCAAAGTTATGTTTGATCTCCTTGTGGTTTAGAGCTATTGTGATTTGTGTCTGTCATAGCATTGCATAAATTTCTTCTTGGAAAGTATTTGTCTTGAAATGTTGCTTCTACAGGTCTTTGATCTTTCCAGTTGAATCCTTCAAGAGTAGATATTAAGTGTGGCTTTCTATCATTTTTCAATGAATATGTCATATCCATGTTGTCTCCCCCTTTCGAATAATCCATCATAAGTGCCATAGTCTCTATAATTAGCCTGGCCAAAACTCAAAATCCAAACAGTCCAATTGTATATAGTTCTTGTTTTTATGTATAATTTTTATAATCCACTGTAATTTTCAATTGTCAAGGTTTCAGTAAAATCAGTGTTTTATAACAATTCTTTCTTTCAGGAATCAATTGTCAACCTGTCAGAATTGCAATTCAATATATTTAGCCACCTTAAATCCTTCCTGTAACTTTCCCTCTCAAAACCTAGTCATAGATCAAAGTTTTTAAACAATTCGTATATTTAGACCACAATCAATATATTTCTTTTCCTTCAAACACTTTCCAATCTTATGGCTGGCCCAGTATACAATCTCTTCTTTGTCCCCTGGCAACTATCTTCTTAAAGGTTATTAGAGCTCATGGGAACAGATTTTTCTTTGTTTCTGGGCATTGTCTTTAATGTGCTATATTCTAATTGTCCACTAGATGTCAGCAAATATTTGTTTTCTAGCTCTTTCAGGCAAGAAGTTCTTATTATTTTTCTTTTTTTAATAATTTCATCAAAATCCTTTAGAATATAATCTTAGCAGTTTGTTTTAGTTTCAAAGTTTGATCAGATTGTAATATTTTAAATTTAATTTCAATATGTTTCTTTCCTCCTTAAAGATTAATTCGCCGCTTCCGTCTATGGAGGAATGGGAATCACCTCCCCTCACTTTTGGAGGTTTTTTGCTTTGGCGATCTTTCCCAGGGACTTAGTTGCAAAATAAGGGAGAGAAGATCAAATACTCTCACCAGTTCCAAGCATACTGTTCGCCGTTGTTCTGATTAGTTATCTTGGACTTAGGCTGCAGGTAGCTTGGGCTAGACGCTGGCATGTGGCTAGCCTTTCTCCTGTCAGGTTCGGAGGGCTTTCCCCAGATCAAACAAAGTGATTGCTGTCTCTTTGTGATCAACAGGGCGCCCCTCCTTCACGGTCACCTCTTCAGGGCGACTTCGGACCCCTGGCAGAGCGAAACTAGCTGTGGGGAGCGGAAGTCCACTCTCGCACGGCCATGCGCTACAGGCACAAAACTAGAAGTCTCCTATAAAGTATTTCTTGTTCCAATACCTATAAAGGTATTTTCAGACACTCTGGCTTTATATCTGTTCCATAGTCTCATTTTGATACTTCTAATGATTCTGAAAATGTACATGAACCTTTAACTTTATTGTACCATAGAAAACCATGCCATATGAACCTCAGATCATGTTCTTCTAATTCTAAAATTATTTCTCAGCAAAACCCACTCCTTTATTCAGACTGAGTACCAGGCTGCAAAATATGTTTCAGATCAAGCAATCCCAATTCTCGTTCCTTTGCAACTTGAAGAATTTTATATATAACTCTTGGTTTTTCCTTATTTGCCATATATGTTGGATGTTATTTTCTGCTATTGCTTAAAAGGTACATCAGTTTTTATAATATATATCATTTAAAATAGGTATCAATCTTGGCAAAACTGACTTTTTCACAGAAATTCTCCCCAACAACGATAATTGTCATTTCTCCCATATTAACATGTCCTTCTTGATTTCATTCCATGTCTTAATATAATTATTCTCATACAACATACAATTAAAGTTTCTCATAGTAATACCTAAGTATTTCACTTTTTTTAACCTTAAAACCATTTTATATCCATTCTATTTGTTGTTTTTATTTTTATATTGTTAACATCATCATCTTTTGTTTATTAATTTTAAAACCAGATAACAGCACAAAATCTTTTAGTTTTTTAATATTATTAAATTAATATTTCTATTGCTTCCAAAGTTGCCAACATCAATATTGCCTTTCTTTAAGATTATATTTCTGAGGGCAGAAGACAATCTAATTTTTGTATGCTACCCTAGAAGTCTTTTTTGCCTAATGAGTAGGGCAAAACCTCTTTGAATAAATAACCCCCCTCACTTCACCATTAACATAATGGGAGAATTTTAGAGTGACAGTGTTTCCTGATAAACTGTCTCTAAGTGTAAGAAAGAACACTGCCGGTATTTATTATGTTTAGATCAGGGCTTTTCAACCTTTTCACCCATTGTACCACTTTTAGGATATGGCAACATCCGAGTACCACCAGTCACCTAGCAAGGTGTTAAAAACTTGATGACCCCCCAAAAAAAAAAAGGAAAAAAGTGATAAAGTACAGGCAGTCCTCAACTTACAATAGTTTGCTTAGTGGCTGTTCGAAGTTACAATGGCACTGAAAAAGTGCCCCCCAAGCCACAGCCGAGCAAGACACCTGCCTGCCCACCCTGCGGCGCTCTTCCTCCTGTCCGAGGTTTTCATTGTTGTGAGCATTTCTGTTGAGGATTGGCAGCAGGAGTGGGGTGGGGGTGTTTGGTTTTTATTCTCCCCATCTGCTGGGTGGTTGTAGCAGGTTTTGGTCACTTCACATGACCCTGGGACACTGTGACCATCATAAATATGAATCAGTTGTCAAGCATCTGAATGTAAATCACAAGACCCTGGAGATGCTGCAACATTCCAGCTGATTGGTGCTTCTTCAGGGCTCAGCAGAAGCACCAGGATCAGCGCCGAGCTACAGCTGGAGCCTGGTGTTGATCCTGGTGCTTCCACTGAGCCCTGATAGCCCCAAAGAAGCGCCGATCAGCTGGAAAGCGGCACTGATCCTGGTGCTTCCGCTGAGTCCTGACAGCCCTGCAGCTCCAGCCATCTCTTGCTCAGGCTTGTGCGGTGCTGCCACTGGTTCAGCTCATTCCCCTCCCCTGCTACTTTTATAGGATGGTCGCATACCACCTGCCAGGTGCCAATGTACCACAGGTGGTACCCGTACCACTGGTTGAAAAGCCCTGGTTTAGATGAGTGTGCGGAAGAAGTTACTGTTTTAAAAACCTTGCCATTTCATAAATATAATCTCTTAAAAGAGTAAACCAGTTAGACAGGTTTTTTTTTCTCCCTTAGACAGCAAGATGACTTAGGGAGGAGTACTGGCTGAAAAGATAGCTATTCTCCTTTCTGAGATTACTGAAAGATATTTTTTATTTTTTTCGGGTGTAAATAATGATGGTAGGAAGTCTTTTATTTTGCAATAATTAAATTGGAATTTAATGTCCCCATTTTCCAAATATTTCTGAATACCTTCTATTTTAAAGATAAATTATTCTTACCCTTGTAAGAATAGTCTTGTAAAATAGTCCAGTATTTCCCTTTTACATTTGCAATTTTTTTACATAAACCTGTATCTTTGATCCTCTTGCCTAAGAAAGGTGAGTAATCAATATCTAGTTATGTTTGGAACACTTGGTCATATTATTATTATTATTATTATTATTATTATTATTATTATTATTATTATTATTATTATTATTTATTGAATTTATATACCGCCCTATCTCCCTTACGGGACTCAGGGCGGTGAACAGGCGATAATAAAAACCACGATAAATATATGCAAGTTTCTGGTCTAAAATCAAATTAAATAACAGGCCTGGTCTAAAATACCCCATAACAAAACCCCCACTAAAACATAATCAAACTACGCCAGGCCGGCCGCACTGAATAGATGGGCTTTCAGGGCTCGGCGAAAAAGGCGCAGGTCCGCAACTGTACCTAGGTTGGGGGGTAGGTCATTCCAGAGGGCAGGAGCTGCCACAGAGAAGGCTCTCCCCCTGGGGGTCGCCAGCCGGCATTGACTGGCCGACGGCACCCTAAGAAGGCCCTCTCTGTGGGAGCAGACTGGTCGAAGGGAGGTGTTTGGCAGGAGGCGGTCTTGCAAATACCTAGGTCCATTGCAATGGAGCACTTTAAAGGTTGTTACTAACACCTTGAAGTGCACCCGGAAGGCCACAGGCAGCCAGTGCAGCTCGCGCAGGAGAGGTGTTACATGGGAGTATCTAGAGGCCCCCAGGATCCCCCGCGCGGCTGCATTCTGAACTAGCTGGAGCCTCCAGGTGCACCTCAAGGGGAGCCCCATGTAGAGAGCATTGCAATAGTCCAGGCAGGAAACAACGAGGGCTTGAGTGACCGTGCGTAGAGCGTCACGATCCAGAAAGGGGCGCAACTGGCGTATCAGGCGAACCTGATGAAAAGCCCCCCTGGCCACGGCTGTCATATGGTCATCTAAAGACAGCCGAGTATCCAGGAGGACGCCCAGGTTGCGGGCCCTCTCCGCGGGGGCTAATGACTCGCCCCCGATAGCCAGGGATGGAGCCAACTGGCTATGTCGTGACGCCGGAAACCACAGCCACTCGGTCTTGGACGGGTTGAGTCGAAGCCTGTTCCTCCCCATCCAGACTTGCACGGCCTCCAGGCACCGGGACATCACTTCCGCGGCATCGTTGGGGTGGTCCGGTGGACTAGTTTACCTGTCACAGGTTCTGTCAAAGCTATTTCTACTTCTTATGTTGATTCCTTGACTACAGTATATTGTACATTTGTAATATTCAAATCCTATAGTTTTGGGATTGATCATATAGTGCTTCCCTTTGTGTGCACATTCTATCCTATACTTTTTTTTTACCAGAATATATAATCCAGTCCAAAAAACCCATATAGTTTCTTAGATATTCTCAAAATTGTTTAAAAAGACTTATAGGAGTCTTGAAAAATTATACATTTATTATGATTATAGTATACTTCAATCTTTAACCTAACTCTTGACAATTTCTTGGAGTAGTTTCTACAGTTCTCTTGGTAAGGTTTTTTTTTTTTTGAGGTGGTTTGCCATTACCTGCTTCCTACGGCCCAAGAGAAAATGACTGGCCCAAAGTCACCCAGCTGGCTTTGTGCCTAAGAAGGATTAGAATTCATGATCTCCTAGTCTTACACTGATGCCTTACGTACATCGTACTAAGGCATAATAAGGGTTGCTTTGATTTAGTGTATTATTTGAATCCAAGCATTATGCTCAGATTTATTGTATTTATCATGTTACATCAATCCAATGTATCATGCTTAAGTAATGTGATTAAAACAATATGTGAAGCCAGCCATTTTTTTACAATGGTTGTTCATGAGCTGTTGTTGATAAAAGATATCTTAGTAACAGGTAGGCCCATTTACATAGAATGATTTTGAAATATCCCTCAGAGAGTTGACATTTGGGTGTTTTGAAGAGTCTGGCTTTGCTATGTTGCATGTTTGTAGCTGTCTTGGGCTGAGCTGCTATCTGAAAAGTTGTGAAAGGGAAGCATTACTGACCAGGATAGGCTATAGCAGGGCTTTTCAACCGTTTCACCCATTATACCACTTTTAGGATATGGCAACATCCGAGTACCACCAGTTGCCTAGCAAGGTATCAAAAACTTGATGACCCCCCCCCCAAAAAAGGAAAAAAGTGATAAAGTACAGGTGGTCCTCGACTTACAACAGTTTGCTTAGTGACTGTTCAAAGTTACAATGGCATTGAAAAAAGTGCCCCCCAAGCCACAGCCGAGCAAGACAGTGCCCTTCCTCCTGTCCAAGGTTTTCATTGTTGTGAGCATTTCTTTTGAGGATTGGCAGTGGGGGTGGGTGGGGGGGTGTTTGGTTTTTATTCCCCCCCGTCTGCTGGGTGGTTGCAGCAGGTTTGGTCACTTCACATGACCCTGGGATACTGTGACCGTCATAAATATGAATCAGTTGCCAAGCATCTGAATGTAAATCACAAGACCCTGGAGATGCTGCAACATTCCAGCTGATCCGCGCTTCTTCTGGGCTCAGCAGAAGCACCAGGATCAGTGCTGCTTTCCAGCTGGAGTCTGGCGCTGATCCTGGCGCTTCCACTGACAGTCCCAAAGAAGCGCTGATCCTGGCGCTTCCGCTGAGCCCTGACAGCCCTGCAACTCCAGCCATCTCTCGCTCAGGCTTGTGCGGTCCTGCCACCGGTTCAGCCCATTCCCCTCCCCCGCCACCACTTTTCTAGGATGGTCACATACCACTGGTTGAAAAGCCCTGGGCTATAGTACAGTTATACTTTTCTTGAATGATTTTAGATTAGAGCTGTTTGCAATACAGTAATAAACATCGATTGTCAAGTTTTTATTTGATGTATGTCCTACAATAGATTTCTGGTTATTATCTCATGGATGGGATAATAACTTGAAAAATCCATATCAAATACTTTATACTCCCTGTGTTTTATTTTAATTTTTGGCATTGAAAGAACTCTGAAGCATTAAAATTTAGATTTTATAAGATAACTAAAGCCCTGGTTTCACTTTTGCTGTTGTGGTACTTTAAATAACAAATTACAAAAAATAACACCAAGTTTTAAATGCAGGAATATTGGTTACAAAACAGGATATGCTTGCTTGTTGGAATGCTACCTTAGATGAGTACAGGTGGCCCTCAACTTATGACCTCAACTGAGCCCAAAATTTCTGTTGCCAAGCAAGACAGTTGTTAAGTGAGTTTTGCCCCATTTTATGACCTTTCTCACCACAATTGTTAAGTGAATCACTGCAGTTGTTAGTAACAGGGTTGTTAAGTGATTCTGGCTTCCCCATTGACTTTGTTTGTCGGAAGGTCGCAAAGGCATGACCCCAGGACACTGCAACTGTCATGAATAGGAACCAGTTGCCAAACCTCTGAATTTTGATCACGTGATGCTGCAACAGTCATAAGTGTGATAAACAGTCATAACTCCCTTTTTTCAGTGCCATTGCAATTTTGAACGGTCATTAAATAAACTGTTGTAAGTCGAGGACTCCCTGTAATATAAATATGGTCATCTGTACCAGCCTTGCAAGTGGAAAACAACTAAATACAGAAGCATGGCTTTGAAGATGCAGGCAAGAATACACAGGAACAAAAAGGATGCCATTGTGCTGTAGGAATTGGGGGGTGGGGTTGGATATGGACAATTAGATTCATATAATATGCTTTTAAAGATCTCTCAAACTTTTAAGTATTTCAAGATTTTTTGAGAAAAATTCTTGGCTTCTTTGGGAGTTTTCAGTCTTTTGTTCCTAAGTATGCCTGTATGCAGTGAAGTGGGGTAAGAGTTCAAAAAGGAAAAAAAAGTTACTGGTTTTAAAAAAAATGCTTCTGTAGCACATATTTCTTGCTTGCAGGCGCCAAAGGGCAGTGTATAAGAGTCGATTTTCCTGTGGGTGTTCAGAAGTGGGCGGGAGAAGCCCTTGTTTATGTTCTGAGTGACTGATGAGCAAAGGGCAGGCATGTTTCTGCTGCAACTTGCTGTGGAAAGCAAATTAAAAAAAAAACTGTCCATAGTAGCAGAATATGTTTATTATTATGTTTCATATAATCAGCTTGGGGAAAATGTAGCAAGAATAATGCGTAATAAAATAATGAAGCAAAGAGACGGAGACTTAGGAATCAGAAGAGATGGTGGAAAAATAAGAAAGCAGGTTTTGCCAGTACTTTGCAATTCTAGAGTTGTAACAAGAGATTTGCTATGCAGTTTACTTTAACGGGACACTTCTTTTGAGTTGTGTTTAGAAGAAGGTGAACACTGGAGCAGAAGGGGGGGCTGTGTAAGCAGGATTCTGTACTATAACTCTTCTGTTTCAAGTAAACAGACCATTGCACCCTCCCCTCTTCCCTTCCTCCATTCCCTCCTCCCTTTTTCAACATAGCTCATGTGTTTTCTATTTAAGGGCTGCAGCTAGAGGCAAATATGATGGGCGTCCACAACCCTCTTTTGCCTGTCTCAAGCCTGTAAAAAGCAAGCAGGAGCTCAGTGTATAAGGAGAAGAAATTGCGGACTAGACTGTTCTGTTTTTTTTACCCCATTTTATCGGAGCAGCCCTGGACTTACTTTTTTCGTCCTTTTATGTTGGCTGTGATTGGGATGGATTTTTCTCTCTGAATAGGAATGAGTATGGTGTGGAACCATGTTGGAAAGAGGTTTATTTTCAAACTCCATCCTGCATTTTAATGTCTGCATTATGCTGTTGTGCTTAAACATTTAAGCGTGGGTTTTTGTTTTGTTTTGTTTTTTGTCCCTTCCTCAGTCATTCCCCAATGTTCCTCTGTTCTATTGAGCTGTGGGCCAGAGGAAACTACTCCTTTATGGCCAGCCATTTGGGGATACGCTGTGAGCCACAGTTGTGTTCTGATTGGCTTGGCCTTGGTGACAAGTCAGCCTATCCTGAGTCGGATGGACAGAGGTGACTCTCAACGAGCCATGGCTGGAAGCTGGCTCACAGCTTGCTTTTTCCCTTCTCCAGGTGCTGACGCTAACTCTGAACCTATGATCCTGGAGCAGTATGTGGTGGTATCTAACTATGAGAAACAGGAGAACTCGGAGATCAGCCTGCAGGCTGGCGAAGTGGTGGATGTAATAGAGAAGAATGAAAGCGGTAAGATGTTACTTTTTGGAAAATACATATTTCTCTTTCTTAATCCTCTCTTCTTCCATAGTCTCATCAGTCTTCCTGAATTTTTCTGCGTTGCATGTAGATTTTTCTCTTCCCCACTGTTTGATCTGGGCTAGGACCAGATTTTCTATTCTAAGAATATCTCCTCAGCTTTTCATTAATTACTCAATATACTTTAATGGAAAACCTTGGAGATGTGGGGAAGAAGAGAATCCATAATGTATGTTATGTATTTATTAGTATTATATAGTTGCTCTGCTGGAAAAAATGTCACTATTTTCATTTCTTCCCACTGTTTTGAAAGATTTGTTGTTTGAGCTACTTTAAAACAATTCACTCTAGGAGTGAAACTTTTGCATAGTAACTCCACCTTTGCCAGTCAAAGAGCAAGGGGGAAAAGTGGACTGTTATACTGTAGATTATATGGCATGAAAGATTTAAAATACTTTTTAAGAGCTTGTATTGTGACGTTTTTAATATAATTCACAGTAAAGTAGTTCAATCTGCTAATTGGCAATTTATCTTCATTAAATAATTATTCATATTGTAATGAAGTGAAAAATCAACCTGATGTATTGTTTAGCAGTGATAGGAGTTGCAGGTCAAACATCTGGAGAGCATCAGGTTGGGGAAGACTGATCTTTAATGTTAAATACAGTTCAAACTGAAACATTTTAACAAGAGACAGGACTGATTAGAGCACATCCTTCTTCTTTGTGATGAATAATATCTGATCAAATTTCAAAATAGATAAGACATATAGATATAGATTTGGGGGTGGGCATGGGTATAGATCTGTTTTCTATGTGGCTTTTGCAACCTCAAGGGTTTGTAAGAGAGACAGTTAAAATCTTCTAGGAAAACTACAATTGTCTTTCTAAGTTGGAATATATTTACCCTGTAGATTGAAGGTGCTGTCCTATATTTTGAGTGTTCAGATTAAGTTTCACATAAAGTTGTATCTGTTTCCAAAGAAACAGTATTGTAATATTATCCACTTAAGAAATCTACATACTTAAAGCTTTAAATCAAATGTACATGAATGACATTTACTCATGGAAATAGTATGAAAACTGAGGTGGTTAGGGGATGTCTCCTAAATTGCATTTTCACTGATCCAAATATTCTATATCATCCTTTGACAATCCTTTAATATGGACCAAAAGTTCATGAACCTCTTATTTTATACTTTTCATTGAATGATATGATATAAACGCAGACACATTATATAGCCTTATACAACTTCTTTCATGGGTTACTGTGAAAAGGTCAAACAAGACTGTCAGCTGAATACATGTAGCTTTCAGGGGTAAGAAAAGAAATAGGACTATGACATCTGATGTGCCCCTTGTTTAGGAGTATAGCATGGAATAATCTATTCATATACAATATTTCTCAATTGGAATTCTTGTCAAGAGTACGAAATGCTGTGAAATAGAAATAAATAATTATTAAAATTAATTATTTTGGAGAGATATATTCATAAATATATGTGAATTACAAGGAATAGGAAGTTTATAAGTTCTTAATTTATAACTCGTGGCTCAAAGGTATTGGGAGGGTACAGAAGAAGAATTTAAGACTGATAAATCAACACTAATCCATTCACTGAGAATAGCATGTCAAAAAAGACTTAAGAGGAAGTGAGATAAGATTGGTCAAATTATAAAAACAAGTATGTAAAATGAAGGGGAGAAGCAAGAGGAGATATACAAATTCTTTAAATGCATATAATTAAGGTACTAATTGAAGGACAGGGAGCCAACTGAGTGGGTGGGACAGTAAACTGGAGGAGAATAATGTGATATTCATGGAAGGACTCATGATGAAGAGCAGATGAAGAATATATCCAGGAAAACAACGGACATTCCATTAGAGTGGACATCTGGCAGCCAACTGGGCATATTCAGAAGTTTCCTTGTCTTTTTCTCTTCTTCCTTCCTATATTGATTATTTACCTTCAGACATAACAAGCATTGGGAGGTCCAGAATTCCAAATAACACAAAGTGAGTTTTGAACCTTAGCACTTCAGAACCACACTTTTTAAAATAATTTCAAACATGAAATAATGTTATTGAAGAGTATGGAATTGGAACTTCCTTTGGTTTGGGAGAAATGATTGAACATTTTTGGTATACTGTATTAAGCCAAACAAAGGCTTACATACCAATTTTTATTGTTTGTTTCTTGGAAATTTGCTTCCTAAATTCTAGGGGCATACACACATGCCTGGCCTCTGCTCTAAAATGAAAGCAGTGTAATTTCCTATGTGATTTCCCATGAATCAATAGATTTACTACTACTGTTGCTGAAACATATATGATTACTTGTAAGTTCCTTATGGGAGATAAAAATAGGGATAGAACTTTTCTGCACTTACAGGATTCTTATTAGATCTTGCTTCAGACTAAAAGAAATTAAATATTATCAAACAGTCATTCAAGTACTTCTGTTGCATCTTTTATAATTTGCTCCATCTTTTGTGGAACATTTTTTGGGAAGAGTACATATTAGTTCTGTGCTTTTGCTTAAAAGACAAAATAAGTTCAAAGTTATTCATGGTGTTTTTTGTTGCTGCTGCTTTAGAGTTGATAATATACATCTAAGAGATGTATAGCCAATGAGTGACATTTGTATAATTCTGCTTTGCAGTCTAATGTATAATTTTTAATTTAAAACTTTTATACTTCATTCTGAAATCAAAGAAGTTCCCATTGTGCTTACATCCCCTTTCCTAAACAATAGTCTTGCCCTCAGATTTACAAAATAAAAGACATAAGAGGTTAGGAAAGAATTAAGGAAGCAAGATGAGAAATATCTTGAGGATGGGGTTTGCTTTAGTTATTGAAATAAGACTTCTTTCCCATTACATGCAAGTTTGAACTCCATTCTCTGTCTGGGCTAGTCTGTTTCTCTCCCTATTTTTCATTTCATTCCATTCTTGAGATTAAGCTGAAACTGTTTCTATTTCCTTCGCTTAGAAAAAAAGCTGAAAAACTCCTCTGGTTGCAATTGGGAAAAAGGGTCTGCTAATTAAGACAAGGGAGGTATCAGTTTACTGAACTGTGTCTCCACTCTATTCAGGGCAATATGGCTCCTCAAAAACTACATCTGGAGGATAGTTGCAGAAATAAATGAGTGGAGAACTTATGTACACTGAATAGCATTTGAAAAGCTCTTTTTTTAATCCTTAAGTGTTTTTAGAACAGTTTTCCTTACTTTGCTGCCTTTTCATTATATGCAATTGAATTTTTTAAAGGAAAAGATGGGAAGAAATCAGTGACTTTGCCAAATCTACACTGGATCTACACTGAAATAATCAAGTTATGAAATAATTTATAATAGAAATGCTAACATAATCTTGACGGGTGGGCTCTGAATGTTCTTCACTCTCCAACTGGGATTTTCTCTTGATAGGATACAAGCACATTTATATTGGTAGTTTTTTTTCAGTAGCCAAGTTATTGTTTCCCTTAAAATGTACTGTAGTAAGAGTAAATAAATTTATTCAATCCAAGGTAGGCTAATCAACCTTTGAGAGATTTTTGCATGGGAGGGGAGGGGAGAGGAGAGGAATATAGGTTTCAATTTTTCTTCTCCCCCCTTCCAAATTTGAAAATGGTTTATGATCATTTTTTCATTGTGCCTATTCATTCTTTGTGTGTATGCCTTCAAGTCATTGTTGGCTCCTAGTGACCACCTGGACATGTCTCTGTAGTTTTCTTGGTCAGATTTCAGAAGTGGGTTGCCCATTGCCTGCTTCTTAGGGCAGAAAGAGAGTGACTGGCCCAAGATCACCCAGTTGGCTTTGTTCCTAAGGTGGTACTAGAACTTTTGGTCTCCTATTTTCTAAGTCATGGTTCCGACAGATGAATCTCTTCAAAAGAACTTTGAGGCAATGTTTTCCTTAAAGAATCTTTTATTCAAGAAACAAAGTATCGGCACTACATAGTTGAAGCCAAAAACTGAATTCCCCTCCCCTGGCACAAAGTAGCAAAGCGCAATTCCCTCCTCCAATTAACAGTCATAAATCACATTCCCCAATTAACTTGAAGCACAGGCTTTCTCCCCATCTCTCCTGCCCGCCAACTTTCTATCAATTCTGGACCTAATAACCTTGGGTTCCCACAGCTGAGTTATTATTGTTGTGACTAGCTGGACTCTCATCCACATTCCCCCTCCCAGCATCAACGAACTCTAAAAGCAATAGAGAAAAGATGGCTACATTTCCATCTGTTGCCAAAGCAAGAACATCCAATGTTAGCAGCGTTGACATTCTAGCTTGATGCCTAACCACTACATGAAACTGGCTCATACTGAAATATTAACTAAATTAATATATATTTGCATATTTTGCTTTATTGTGAGAAAGATCTACCAATAATGTATGTATGTATGTATGTATGTATGTATGTATGTATGTATGTATTTGTTCATTCATTCAGGCTATATATGTTTAACAAGTAGACATGCCAAGACTAAACAGAACTCTGTCTCTATTTGTGTCACTGTTGCTAGGCCTATAGCAACTTGATAAATTGACTTGTATGCTTATTTCATATGAGCTGTCTCCTTTAACCAATATTTACTAATGTAAAAATATGCTTCCTTTCTAGTGATCCTCTTGTCATGGGTCTATTTCTCATTTATTCTGCTGGGAGCATCTTATTCCTGTAAATTAGCTGATAGATAAATACTGCTGGCTCCTCAGTTCAGGATTTTAATACATTTTTAAAACTTTTGTATCAGTTTCATTGTGTATAATTTGTCTTTTGCATATCTAACAATTACAAAACCTTTAAACTGAAGTACTAACATGCCTAAGCTTTTCTTATGTCATATTTGTAAATTTGTGATTGATATATCTGTGTAATGCACTGTTGGCCTAGCTGAGATCTCTCACTTGCAATATACAATCCTTGGTAATTTTTCTACCTTATTGTTCAAGCTTCCCATATAGTTAAAAGTTAAACCTATTTGGTTAGAATGTTAATATTTCAGAATAACGTTTGGAAAGATTTAGGCCACCTCAGTGTGTTTTCTCTTTTGATTGCTTTTTTTCCAAGCAGCAGGGATTTCCAATTGGATAACTTTCATTTGGAACCAATTGCTAAGTCTCATCTCACATTTTTCCTGCTGAGATCAGATGGGGGGGGGGGGTTTCCAATAGAACAATGTGTAAAGTTGCCTTATATTGTGTCAAAGGACTTGTTTTTTTTTTTTAAAAAAAAGCTGAATAAAAAGAGAAATAGTCTTTACATGCACATTGAGAATAGACAATACAAATTAACTCTTTCATTTCTTTCCATGGTATTCTTTTTCTGTCATATTAGTACAAACGAAGAGAGAGAGAGAGCTGGATGTGATAAGGGTGATTCCAGTTATGCCTTAAACCACATTCTAGTGACTGATGCATTACCAAATATTTCAGCAAACAGTTTTCTCTAGGTATTCTTCTGTGTTAAGAACTAGAGAAGGGGATATGTGATATTTAATATCTTAATTAAAAACAGGCTGCACATTGTAACTTAAGAGCATCATGAGCTGTCATGCATCACTTATTCATTCCTTGTTCTTTATGGAGCCATGCAACTTGATAAGTTATTAAAAGGTGACTATCTGACTATCTCAGTATGACAGAAAAAAATCTTAAATGCTAGCAATAATATCAATCATTTCATTGGTAAAGCATTCTGTGCCGTTGCCAAGAAAACTGTCTGCCATGCCCATAAAAATATCAGATGAGCTTGACTTGAAGAAGACATTATCTTTATTTCATGTCAGTAGTCTCATTTTTTCACCCATTTTGACCAACAAACTATACTGCATAGATGGAGGAATGTGAATCTTTAAGTATGTACTATAACATTTTATCAATTCTTTAGTGGTAAAATTAGTCAATAATAGGTGACATAGCTTGAATATAAATTTAATGATTTAATATGATTGGATAAAATTACCAGATTATATATTGGTTATAAATTACAGTATAGTTCTAAAGGATTATTCTTTATTTAAGAGGAAATTGTTTGTGTAAACTCATACAATTGATTTTAGATGCTTATATGTTATAAATACCCACTTGACATAGTGCGTGTCAGAGAGATATTTTAACATTGAGAATCAATCTCTCTCTCTCTCTCTCTCTCTCTCTCTCTCTCTCTCTCTCTCTCTCTCTCTCT
>NW_015386482.1:1315002-1419025 GCF_001527695.2 Protobothrops mucrosquamatus
ATATATGTCACATGAAATCTTTATCTTCTTTTCACTGAAGACATGCCACTTCCCTCAATGCTTAGTTGGATTATAGGAAGATAAGCATTTTATTATACAGTAGCTAACAATAGGGAGTATCTTAAGGTCTCTGGAGGAAATGAAATATTCAAATTTATTCACCATTGCATGAAAATTAACATGAATAGATATGTTCTGATCTTTCAAACTCATGTGTCTTCCAAGGGTCTTGCCACCATAAGTTTGATTCCTACACTAGAAAAGATTGCTATCCTTGCTGTACCAGTTTTAATATCTTACATTCTCTATCCTAAACAAATAATTACATGTTCAGAAAAAATAACATTTTAATACCAATCTGTTGATAATTCTCTGACATATCATTGCACTAAAATGAAACTTACTCATTTTGCATAGATTTTCTTTCTTGTTGGCTTACTAATTGCCAACAATTTCCAGAGGTATTATCATTGGTCTAATACTGTTGAATATTTGCTCCCTTGGAATTAACTGTATTTTTGTTGTGTAATTATTTTAAAACAATATGCCATATTTAGCTAAATGACAGATAAGTTTTCTCTTAAGTCTTAGACATGCTAGTCCTACTGTCATCTCATTTTCCTCCAGATATAGAACTTAAGGATTGCAAAGGATAATCTCATATCTGTGAAGGCACTCCATACAAATAAGGGCTCTGAAAAATCAGGATTCTCAATCCCTGAGGACTCTTATATATGGAGAGATGCTACACTGTGGACATTACTCCTTTATAAGAAAAGAAGAATGAGGGATGCATGAAACCAGCCTGCTGCCTGACAGATTTAATTGTGATTTCATTTAATGTAAAATGATCTATATATTATTTAAATGTAAACAGAAATTCTAAGCATATTTACCATTTAACTCAGTCTAGAATTATAGAATTGGAAGGGACCATTGAGTCCAAACCCCTGTTCAGTGAAGGAATCCAAATTAAAACATCTGAGACAGATGGTTCTTTGGCCTCTGCTTGAACACATCCAATGAATTCTTGGGCTTGCAGCCCAGCACAGAATCTATACAGAGTCCTTTCTTTCTGTAAACAGAAGGGGAGAGAACAGGCTAAACAGTTCTACTCCTTTTGTTCTAGCTTTGCCCATTTTTTGAACTGTGGCCTCTGGCCTATTGTGTTTGTGGGTGTACACGTGCGAGGCTATGTCTGTGGGCACCCTTATATAAATGTGTCACCTGAAGAAATTACAGTGGATTTTTAGGATTGATTTCAGTTGATTAACAACTCTAGCTGATAAGGTACAGCACTGGGCAAGACTGCATATAATATTTCTTTCATGTAATCTTCCTGTGGGGAGGAGTGTTCTATATTCATGTTCTCTTTCTTTTGAGTAGGGAGAGTTGAACAATCATTATCGTTGCAGCCATTATTCTAAGGAGTGTGCACATATATGAAGCTTTATGTATTCAGGGTTCTGTTAAAATATATGTTCACCCTTTATTGCTCTCTGTACAGCATTGCTTCTGGTTTTGCTATCCCTCTCTAGACACGGGTCTTCAGGGAATGCACAGAGGAGCTGGCTTGTGTTCTCACAGATATTTTCAACCTCTCATTGCAGCAGGCAGTGGTCCCATCGTGTTTTAAGACGGCCATCATCTTGCCAGTGCCAAAAAAGTCCACAATTACAGGCCTCAATGATTACCGTCCGGTTGCACTGACATCCACCATCATGAAATGTTTTGAAAAGCTGATAGAGGGCATTATTGTATCTAGCCTTCTGCCAGCATTTTACCTGTTTCAGTTTGCCTACCGACCAAATCGCTCTATGGAGGATGCTATTTCTTCCGTTCTCCATCTGAGCTTGAAGCACTTAGAGGAAAGAAATACTCATGTGCGTTTGTTGTTTGTCGACTTCAATTTGGCGTTTAACACAATCATTCCCCAGCATCTAGTAGACAAACTGGGCCTTTTAAGATTAAACACTCCTTTGTGCAACTGGATTCTTGATTTTCTTACCAACAAGCCCCAATATGTGTGAGTTAGAACAAATATCTCTAATACCATTTTCTTGAGCACAGGTTCTCCTCAGGGCTGCGTCTTAAGTCCGCTGCTATTCACCCTGTTGACCATGACTGTTGTGCTAGGTTTGCCACCAACCATATTGTGAAGTTCGTAGATGATACAACAGTAGTGGGTCTTATTCAGGACGACAAGGTGGAAGCTTACTGCAAGGAAGTTGAGGGATTGGTGAACTGGTATAAGGAAAACAGCCTAGTTTTAAATACCGTAAAAACCAAAGAGATCATTGTTGATTTCAGAAAAGGCAGGCACAGCCACACTTCTCTGTGCATTAATGAGTCACCTGTGGAGTTACCAGCATCAAATTCCTGGGTGTGCAGCTAACGAGTAGGCTGACTTGGTCACTCAACAGTGAGAAACTGGTGAAGCGGGCACAGCAGCACCTGCATTTTCTGCATCGCGTGAGAAAAGCACATCTTCCTTCCCCTGTCCTGACCACTTTCTACAGGGGGACGATCGAGAGCATCCTGTCATACAGTAATCACAGTCTGGTTTGGAAGCATCACTGCTTCAGACAGGAAGGCGGTGCAGAGAGTGGTGAGAATGGCTGAAAAGATCATTGGCAGTTCCCTCCCTCCCATCCAGGACATAGCACAGAAGCGCTGCTTGAGCAGGGTCCATAAAATTATCTGGGACACTACACATCCTCTTCACGACATGTTTTCCTTGTTACCTTCTGGGTGGCGGCTTCGTGGTATCCGTAGCAGAACATCCAGATTCAGCCATAGTTTCATTCCATACAGCATTAACCTTGTGAACTCTTCAAGCTTCCTCCTTCCGTTATATATTCAAGATGGACAGTATTTAATATTTATTTGCTACGTATATGTAGGGGTGTGGGTCTATACATATATTGTTCATAGTAAGTTTAGGTATGTATCATGTATGTGTTTTACTTTGAGAGCGGGCAACTAAATTTCATTTTTGATGTGTGCCATTGTG
This sequence comes from Protobothrops mucrosquamatus, assembly GCF_001527695.2. Lineage (NCBI taxonomy): Eukaryota > Metazoa > Chordata > Lepidosauria > Squamata > Viperidae > Protobothrops > Protobothrops mucrosquamatus. The sequence goes on from NW_015386482.1 coordinate 1,318,016, forward strand.
CCCACAGTAAAAAAATGACAATAAAGGTTATGTTATCTTATCAGATGGCATTGTAAAGTCAAAATTTAAGCAAGATAGTCATTCATATTTAAATGTGTCATACTGCAATCTTGTGATGTTTCTCATTTTTATTGGAATTCAGAAGAACAGGAAGGATGTTGAAATAATGCACATGACAGAGGTTCAATAAGATGTAAACAAACAAGTCTTTGAAGCCCATGTCTCTAGACCAGAGTCCCTCCTTATCTCAATGTTAGCTAAATAGTAGGGAATTTATTTTTGTCATTATTTAACTTACTACAAACACTACAGTACATAAAAACACTATATAACTGTCAACAGAAAGAGGATTCCTATGACAAAAAGTTTTTTTAATGCAAGGAGGTTAAAGCTTTTTTTAATAGAGAAATATTGTATTAGACATAGCTGCAAGTAACATAACTCTATATTTCATCAGTGCTTTTTATCTAAAACTGGTTCAAGGGAAAATCCAATTTCAAATATGGACAGAATAGATTTGATCAACCTTTCTGAACATAAATAGGCAGGTGTTTTGGCCTGCCCAGTTGCTAAATAATGTCTATTTTGCAATGCCATGTGTATATTCTGCCTTCTTAATTTTTATTTGTATCAGTTCAGCACAATTGGTGATCTTGTCTCTTTAAGCATATTCATAGAAAGACACACTGGGATTGTGTTTAATGCTTTTTATACTGATGCATTTGGATAACTGCTTTAGACTAAATGTCTCATAAAATTAATATATATCAGCTTAGGCATTCGAAGTTGTCTTTTTTGCAAATAGCATGTTTATCTCCTGCTTTCTACTACTGCAATCATGATCATAAAGTATATAAGATGTAGTTTGATAGAGAAGTTATTTATAGCAGTTACTCTTACCAAAGAAAAGATCTTTGTTTCTATATTTGCCAGGAATAAAGACTTCATTTTTTCTGTTTTTGCACAAGATGAAATGTTCCAATATTTAACTTCTTTTTTAGTGCTCCATATGGACCTTCTATATTAATAGTAAATGTAGTGGAAAGGAAAACAAATATAAAAAAACACTGAGGAAAAAAACACATAGATTATGAGTATGTTAGAATTATACCTTAGCTACAGAGCATGAACATGTATTTTTAACTAATATGATCTGGGGTTATGTATGTTAACTTCTTACAAACTGACATTATATGGATTTCTATTACAAGTTGACTTGCCAAAAGTTTGCTCCTAAAATTCAACTTCTGGTACTACTTGTGGGGTGAAACTTGCCCAAAGTACCGAGGCACAAAGGCAACATTTCTGAAACATTTACTAGCAAGTTGTTTTTATAAACCACAGTGCTTTTACCATATACTATAGTCCCATTGAGACTGAGGTGTTCAGAGAACAGCCATATTGTTTTAATAGTTTTTTTGAATGGATGCATAATGTACAAAGGTATAAGCCGAGCCAATTACAGGTAGTCCTTGACTTAGGACCACAACTGAGTCCAACATTTCTGTTGCTAAGCGAGATAGTTGTTAAGTGAGCTTTATCCCATTTTACGATCTTTCTTACCACAGTTATTAAGTAAATCACTGCAATTGATAAGCTAGTAACACGGTTGTTAAGTGAATATGGCTTCCCCATTGACTTTGCTTGTCAGAAGGTTGCAAAAGATGATCACATGACCCCAGGACACGGCAACCGTTATAAACATGAATCAGTTGCCAAGCATCCAAATTTTGTTCATGTGACCATTAGAATGATGCAACTGTCATAAGTGTGAAAAATGGTCATAAGTCATTTTTTTCAATGCCATTGTAACTTCAAATGGTCACTAAACGAACTGTTTTAAGTCGAAGACTACCTGAACATTTCAGTTTAGTATGATAAACAGGACACATTAATCCTTGTCTCTGTATAAATTTCTAGTTATGAAAATTTGTAAGTTTCCTTCCTGGAAAAAATGCAAGATATTGTATGCATGTAAGCAATATGCAATATATTTATTAAAAGTTCTCAGATTTAAATAATGGAGTATTAATCCAGCCTCTTCGTATAGCATTGAGAATGGATTGGAATGAATTAAAATAAAACATAGTAAGCTATTATGGAATTGAGGGCTGGGAGCAGCACTTTGTCCATACAGTCATTATTAAGGTTGGCAATTAGCAGTGTTGTGCAATTCTGAAAACAAAATGTAATTGATTTTCTGAACTGCCTGCAATCTAACAAAATTTATTGTATATGCTTTGCATGCGAAAATTTCTATTCAGTTCTGGCATTTCTAGGTAGGGCTAAGAAAGATTCCTGATCAATTCTTCATAATGATGAATCTCATCTTCTTAAATTCATTTCCATAAACAGTAAATTAGTCTATCTCCAAAACAAACAAACAGGGTTGACTCTCATTTAAAGAAAATGAAGCAGCTGCAACTCAAGATCAGTTTTGTGTAGAACTTGAAATCATTACTATACAAAGTGGCCGCCCATTATCATTTTTCCTCTTTGCTTTCCAGATTTGAGTTGGAAAGGGCTAACTGGAAACTTCATTACTTGGTTTTAATTTCTCCCTTCATTTTCATTCCTGGACCTTTCCAATTGTCAAGTTTTTTTGGCTCAACCTTCCTACTTCCCACGGAGAAGTAAAACTCCCTAACTGCTCAGGTTGGCAGCTCAAAAGGGAAAAAATTATATGCTGGGCCTTTTCCTTTCCTCCCCATCAGGCCCCTTTACACATTTCCCCCTCTTGTTTATGGAGCTATTGCCAGCTTAGGGACCTTGAAACCTCCCCAGGAAAAATCTGCTTTCTGTATTAGAGCACTCCAGTGTTATAATGCTTGGGTTACTATATCCGCCAAATAGGTCACTAGCTCAGCAGTCTTGAGAGAGCAATAACCGGAAAGATCTGAGGGATATTACAAAGGATTCCCATTCCCTTTGGTAATTACCTTATGGTTTCGATTTCTAGGGTATACGGCTACAAAAAAAGCTGTTTTTTCAACAAGCTCTTGTTACATCATAAAACTTGGTGTGCGTGCATGTGTATGTGGTTTTTTTTTTTCAAGGAACGTTTTAAAAAATGTTTTTGGTTTAGGATAAACATATATCAATTCATTTTCAATCCGTCTGTTTAATCACAGGAAATGATTAATGACTTTTCGGCATACTTTTTTTTTTGACAAATTGCTCTGAAAATATAAAACAAAAAACTGATGATGATTTTTATGTCAGATGAGGACAAGAATAATAAAGCATGGAAAGATGATTTTATTTTCCCCTGAGCTACACAGTAAATAAGCAGTTTTAGTAAAGCTTTGATATGCATAGAAGTTTCAATCATTTTAAGTGTGGTTATGATTGCAACCAGAATTATTCATTATGTTTTTCTCTCTTCTGCCCCTTGTTCCATTCCCTTGGGCAGAATTTACAGTGGAGACACAATAGAGGAAGTAGTTTTCCAAAACTAAAGCTGGTACATAGGATATATGACAAACAGAACAGTGAAAGATTTGCTGTGTTTAGGATGTATCTTCAAGGCATGCATCTAATAAATGGGGGAGGCATAGGAAGTAATAGAAAACTCTGTATAATTAACAGGACTGCATTCCAGCAACCAAATATTTCCTTGTTTTGTTTTTAGCCAAGTCTGCAAACACATAGTTTTAAACCCTCTTTCCTTCTGAAGGGAATTTGTGTGTTTGTGTGTGTGCCTGTGTATGTGCAGGTTGTGTATGTGTGGTCTCAAATTTTGATCGTTGTGTACTAAGATAGATTAACAGGTCAGGTTTATGTTTTCCTTTGTTCTTTTGGAGTGTGTTTTATCCTGCTCAATAGAGGAGAATATGATGGGTGAGTGGTTTAATGCTGTATAAATTGATATAGTATGTTCACAGTGGCTAGGACATTAGATTATTTAACTATCAAACTAATCTTTAAGAAGCACAAATGCATGTGATATTATTCATTGAACCTATAATCCCGTTTCCAATTGAAAGCCAAGTTTGCCTTTGTTTTGGGAAGATGCAAATTATGATTATAGGTTTTGGGGTTCTCTGGGGGGAGAGGGGGTTAGTGAGGAGGGAGAGCAACATTCACAGCCCCAGAACTGGAATAACAATTTGGTTCTTATTCCAATCATTTCATAGATTTATATTTATATTTCTGTCATTCCTGCTTTATTATGGAATCGTCAAACTATATTGCTCCCTAGTAACTTTTAAAACCCTTTTTCTAGTTGTTTTGAATTGTTGGGCTCAGAGCTCATCTCTGTATAGTGAAGAATTTAAGGCAAAACCTGTACACATTCAGCTCTGCATGAAAATTGACAGAAGGGGCTTTCATCACATGAAATATTCTATCCATCACCACTGAGTCCTTAGAGCTTTTTCCCCTTCCTGAATTAGATGAAGGGCTTTTGCAACTGATAGTGAACCCCAGAATAGTATATATTTGAGGTTTCATTCTCATCTCAAAAATAATATACTTGATATTATTATAGCATATCTCAGTTATGCTATAAATAGGTAGTCTTTGTTTAGTGACTACGGGTAGCCCTCAACTTATGACCATTCATTCAGCAACCGTTCAAAATTATAAAGGTGCTAAAAAAATAGACTTACACTGTGTGCCCAAAATTATGGTCTTTGTAGCATCCAGTGATTAAAATTCAGACACTTGGTGGCATGCCCCCTCTTAAGACCTCAGAGGCACTTCAATTTCTCACATCTTACGACCCCTCCCCTTCTCTGTCCTCTTGACTTCCTTGTATCTGGCCTTGCAAGGGAGGCAAACAGCCTCAGAACCGTGCAGCTCTGTCGCTGCTTGTTATGCCCTGGGAAGCCTCAGCAAGCAGCAGCAAGCATTCATTCGCCACTTACCTTCTTTTGGTTCCCTGCACCAACCTTTTTTCTTTTGCACCCAGTACCTCACTGCCTTGGCTGTCTCCTTTTCAGACCCAACTTCTCCAGCAAAGATTTCCTACACATGGCTAATGCTGCAATGTCTTCAGAAACACCTCCCCCCCCCCATTTCCAAAGTGGCTAAATCTGTTCTGTCTTCACAAACCTTTCAAATGTCTCAGTGGCTGAATTCTATGTTTTCAATCTTGGCTCATGCTAGAAATAACTAAGGTTGTAGATTGGAAATTGGATTTTTGCCTTTCTCAGCAATAGAGTGATATGAAGTCACACTGGCTTTCATGGAGTGGCCATTCCAAGCCTGTGATTCTTCTGAAAGAAGTGTTGGATACAGTTCTTACCTAAGTCTAGTTCACGAGCTTGATTGAACAACTGTAAGGCCTTTGGGTCTAACTATAGTCTTGATAGGTGAGTGAAAACAAAGAGCTATACAGATTAGTTTCTGATTAGCAAACCAAGTTTGAATGAAGCTAGGAGATTAAGGTTTCCCTGGTGTTCACAAAAGTCAGTTACAGTAGTAAAAATTATTCATTGGTCTGGAATAGACAAGTAGAGTTGTATAAATCTATCACTTGTAAGCCCAGGTTAATTCTGTTACAATTTCATTTCAGTTAGCTTGTTTTTTGAAAGACTGCATAAAAATATGTGCATACTTTGCATTTTGTGTATATTGTTTCATGTATGCACCAGAAGGGGAAGAAAGAGGTTAGCCGAGCAACCATCTTGTCCCAATTACATTGACCCATCCCACCCAATCAGGCAAGAAGAGATATGAAGGTCTTAGTCAGGTGAAAAATGTTTGACTGGCAGGGTCCAGAGAGTCAGCCTTCTCTGCCATTGCCCCCACCCTATGGAACATCCTGCCTCTTGAAGTGAGATTGACCCCTAACCTTCTGGCCCTCCAGAAGGGTGTTAAGACCTGGTTCCATCAACTGGCATGGGGATCAGAGAACAGTATGCAACCCTGGGGTGCTTGATGACTTGAGTGTGTTTCCTCCATTTTTTTAACTCTGTCCTTTTAATTTTGTCTTTTGTATCTATTTTTTTAAATCTTTAAACTGCCCAGATTCGCTTCAATAGGAATATTTTCAATAGGCAAATATTTTTCTTACCATTATTGAATGATCAGCTCTGGAATCATGACATTATTTTTATATATATATGAATATGAACACTCTACAAATTGGCCATTTGTAGAGTGTTTTTGAAGAAGAAATGCTTGACAACAAAGAGAAACCCATGCAATGCACCTCTTTTTGAACTGTTAGATCCAATCATGTCATTTGCTCAGGCTCATGGCACTGCTTCAGAAGCTTCTTTTGTCTGTCTCCACATGCTCTTTCAAATAGTTGCATAGCCCTAATTGTTTTCATGCTACATAAAGCCTTTCCCTTTAAAATAGGGAAATGGAATAAATAGTCTTTCAATATCATCTCTCTTAAAAAGTCACTCTTCAGCATTAAGATCAGAAGGGACTATTGTAATGAGGATAGGCTAAGATATCTCCAGAACCAATCTAGGAAATTCATTGTGCTTGTGGCATTAGAACTGTTCCATTTGATGATCATCTTCCTTGCCCATCTTTTAGTAGTGAAATGAGGCAGCTTCTGTAATTGCTGTTGCATGTTACATACTAATAACAAGGAAAGGGAAAGTGGTATAGTATTTATTAGCTGTCACCTAAATTTAGCAAATGTGTTTACTTTCTTCACTGAAGTTTCTCTCACATTGTACAAGGTAGATAAACTGAGCAATGACAGTTTTTCAAAAAGGTGACCTCTTCAAGTGAATTAAATTTTAAATTAAGGAAAGTACAGTGTACAGTTTTTCAAAAAGGTGACCTCTTCAAGTGAATTAAATTTTAAATTAAGGAAAGTACAGTGTTTAATCCAAACAATAATAAGATGCCTGTTGTCAACCTACTGACAGGAGTCAATCCAAATAAAAGAGAATCTTTTTAGAAGTTGATTTATTTCTTTTTATTTTCACCATATGATTCAAGACATTGGTTTGAGACAGTACCAGAACAGGAACTAAGTGATTAGGTTTTATGTCAGTTCAGAAATTATTGCTCCTGTAGCTTTGATGCATCTGCTGAATGGGAGTTCATTTCCATCTTATTAATAGGTTCCATTGTTGCTTTGCTTTTACCTAAAAACCTTTTTTTTACATTCTGTTACAATTTGTCTTCCTGTGTAACTTTGTGTGTGTGTGTGCTTTCTAGTCAATGTTGACCCAGTCCCTGCAGTTTTCTTGGCAAGATTTCAGAAATGGTTTGCCATTGCCTTTTTCCTACAGTTGAGGGAGAATAACTGGCCTAAGGTCACCCAGCTGGCTTTATGCTTAAAGTGGAATTAGAACTCACAGCTTCTTCAACTACTTCAGTTTTTTAGACTTTTTTTAGAATTTCTTTTAGAATGTGGTGTCCAGAACTACAGTGGGTTTGACCAACGGTGCCTATAGTGGAACTGTACCAGTATATAATTTGGAAATTATATTGATTCATCCAAAGATGTACATTTTTTAGCACCTGTAGAACATTGTTGACTTGTATTAAGATTGGAGTAGTTTTCAAGCAGCTGCACAGCCACCTGATAAATATGTCATACTTAACTAGTAGAAATAATAGACTGAGAAGAGTTGCACCTGAAAAATCTATGGTGACGTCTAGGAATTATTGTTTTCAACATGTTTACATGTATCTGTCATTGTAGGAGCTACTTGAGTGTTTTTCCAGGGACAGTGTCAGACTGACTTGTCTTTAGTTTCCTGGTTCCCCTTTTCCCCAGTTTGAATCAAGGCACAATATTCACTTCCTCTGATCATCTGGTATTTAAACAGTTTTTCAGTGTCCAGGAGGCCTGTGGATAATTGACAAAACATATCCAATTTTTTACTGCTGGTTGGTTGTAATTAGCAATGTTGTTCTTTTTCTCTTTCATCTCTTCCTTTACCTACTTTCTAGGATTTCTCAGAGATAATTGATATAAATTCTGCTAGAATATCAGCAAATTTATTTAATGTCTTAGATGTAATCCATCTGGTCATGGATATTCAAACCCATAGAAGATCATTCAATGAGTTTTCCATGACTATTTTTAACCAAACTTAACTAGAATCCTGCGCATTAGAGCATCTTTTCATAGTTTTGTATTGGTACTATATCAGCAGAGAAATTATCTTTCTCATATCATATATATTCCAATTAACATACAGTATCTAATCTTTAAAATAATTGAAAAGCAATTACAGGGAAGCTATATCAAGAGAATTAAATTTGACACAATAACAGTCTATGTAATTTGTAATCTACATATATGTTGGGAGAACTTGCCATGAAACTTAAATTCAACATTTCCATCTTTATTCAGAACAATTCCTTTGGGACTAACTTGGTCTCCTTAGGAAATTATTGGTGGCAGAGCTCTATGTCTGTTCATGAATCAAGTATTAGAAGCATTGTCTTGCATTGACTCATAAATAAGAAGGTATGGATACTTTTAATATTACTAAGGCTTTCCAATACCATGTATATGGGAAAAATTCAGAGAAGAGCAACAAAGATGTTTCAAGGCCTGGAGACTAAAACATATGAAGAACGGCTACGGGACTTGGGTTTGGCTAGTCTAAAGAAAAGAAGAAATAGGGGAGACATGATAGCAGTGTTCCAGTATCTGAGGGGCTGCCACGAGGCAGAGGGGGCCAGGTTGTTCACCAAAGCACCAGAGGGAAGGATGAGAAACAATGGTTGGAAACTGATCAAAGAGAGAAGCAACCTGGAATTAAGGAGAAACTTCCTAACAGTGAGGACAATTAACCAGTGGAACAGCTTACCCCAGAAATCGTGAGCACTCCATCTTTGGAGATTTTTAAGAAGAGACTAGACAATCACCTGTCTGAGATGGTATAGGTTCTCCTGCTTGAACAGGGGGTTGGACTAGAAGACCTAGAAGGTCCCTTCCAGATCTATTCTATTCTATTCTATTCTATTCTATTCTATTCTATTCTATTCTATTCTATTCTATTCTATTCTATCGGTTGAGTTTAAATTGTTGACTATAGTGGTGGTTTAAAGATGTTCTCCAACTAACAGATTTTAAAAGGTTTTTAATCTTATATAAGGAGATTTTCTGAAGTCATTCACAGATAAAAAGCTATGCTATAGCTAATTATGGTCAAGGATCTCTCTCTATTTTTCATTTTAAAGCAAATTAACTGCATTTGTCAATGTGTAGCATGAATATGCATCCTGTTACCTTTTGCATTTCTCTGAATTTTGCAATATAATTCCTATCTCAAGAAACTTAAGATACACCCAGAAATTAACTTTGAGCCTACATTGTTTTGCAATAAAAGTACATCTACAAGTATTTATGGAAAATCATGGGTATAAATACTGTTTTCTTAATGGATTAAAAAATACAGATACATCATGGAATTGGCTGATTAATAAACACATGCAAACACTGGAAAGGCTAGAAACATTTTTATGCTCTTCTTACCTTAGTTACTAGGTAATAAATTATTATGGTGAAAATACCATAATAATCTTTTCGATGCAGAATTACTTCTTTTAAAAAGACGTGAGATGAGGGGTCCTTGGTGCTCTCTGAGCTTGCTTGTTTTCTTGCAGATGTTTCATTACCCTAACTAGTTAACATCATCAGTGCTAGTAAGGAGTGCTGTTTGCTGTCAGTTTATATTCTGGTGTCTTGCCTGTCTATGTGGGAGCAGTCTTAGGGATTCTTTGTTGGGCTGTTTACTAATGGCTCTTTGGCAGTTTCTTGATTGGGGTATTGCTTACTTGATTGTTAGTCTGAAGTTGACCTTGGAGTTAATCTATGCTGATCTGAGTGCTGATTACTGATGGAGAGATGTTGGAGGTTTTTTCTCTTTTGGGCTGGTTGATTGTCTCTTTTGCTTAATATATAAATGTTGTTAATGTCTATGTATCTATTGATGGCTGATTTGTCAGAGTGCCAGGCTTCTAGAAATTCCCTGGGATTTTTGGATTTGGCCTGGTCTAAGATTGTCACATTTTCCCAATTGAAACTATGATTAAATCTGTCTATATGTTGTGAAATTAAAGAATTTCCGTCATGCCTTTTGACTGCCAGACACAAGATGTTATCTACTTAGAAGGTTATATTTCTAAAACACTTCCACTAGAGGGCATTTTCTTATATTTCCTATAAACTTTTTGCTGTGAGATCTGAATTAGAAAATGGGGAAACTGAAAATCCTTACACGTTTAGCTGTATAGCTTTGATTTTCAGGCTGCTAAGCTGCCTTAGGATGTCACAGTCCTTAGGCTATGGACGGAATGTTGTTTCACAATAGGAGGAGACTAAGGAGTTCTAGAAAATTGCCTCATGAGAAAGACCTCCTAGAAAGAGGACAAAGACTTCTGGAAAGGGGATTACTCATTCTCTTGTGTAGTCTGACTTTATGTCTTTCCCCAAGTAGTTTTTACAGTTTGGAAAGACTTCTACCTCTTCAATAAAGATAGTTGCACATACTACTGAACTGATATTATTGTTGTTACTCATTTTAGCCTTCTTTCTCAAACTATCTGGTGAACCCTTGTGCAACCAGCATTGTCTGTCTTGTTTGAGCAGAAGTTTGATTCTTTCCTCTACCTCATTCTGAATACATTGATATGCCAAGGTGGGAGTTCTGTAGAAAGTTGAAAAGGTTCCTCCATATATTCTTCAGTATCTTTATTTTTTAGAGAACATCAGCTAATTTTCAAGAATAGGCCAGTACTGTGAGGATTAGGGTAGTACCAGTATTATACATTATTAATAGTATTAATGCTACCACCAAATTCCTTCCTTCCCTCTTTTCACTTTTTTTTATTTCAAGACTGGAGCAATATCCAGTCTTGCTTTAAGGCTGAGAGTCATCAGAGGAGAAAAAAAAATCATAATGATGGATGACTTGTAAACTTAAAAGAAATTAAATTCTCCAGCATACTTTTAGCTTGATGTTTTCACTGCATATTGGTTACAGGAACTGATTGTCAGCTGAGGAAAGAAAATGGAGCTTGAAAAGAGTGTGTTAACTGAAATTCTAAGAAAAATTCTGAATTCATTGAGCAAATTAACTCCAGCAGGATGTGTTTTCTGAGGAATCCTTTATCTTTTCACTTATGGGACTGCATATCATGAGCAATGCTAGAGTACAGTAGCAAAAATATGAATCCTATGTACTGGCAAAATATGAATACCATAATATCTTAGAATGGCTAATTGCAGTGGCATAACATTCCATCAGCTAGTAAACTAATCAGGCTTTGAGTGATATCGTGAATGACATATTCCCAAAACTCAAGCCTATTTTGGGAGGCAGGTTCAGACTTTTTAATGGATAAAAAGACTGCTTAAGCATCTGAGAAACTTACAGCACCTATTTTGTTCCTTAAATACAAATACCAATAGGTACATTGCTGCAAAGTGGCCAAATTTTTAACCACAACTATTTGGGAGAGCCACAAAAGAGATATCTGGCAGTTGCACTTTTGCAAAACTATTTTAAAAGGGATGGTTCTCTCAGCTGATAGATTTTTTAGCTTTGAAGAAAACTTTACCGAAAAGGTAAAGTATTTTTTTTTGCAAGGAATAGACTTGATAAGCCTTCAGGTTATCTCAGGCAGTAACCTGTTAGACATATCAGACTAAGATATAATGTGATGTCTCTGGTTTCTACTTAATGTTCTGTGTAAAGCCAATTCATTATAGTTTGTAACATGTTTTAACTCAGTCTGGGAATCCAGCCAATAAGTGCAAAGGAATATACAAATAATGGCAATAAGTTCACTCAAAATGAATTCTATGCCACTTTCTCACCTAAAGATCTTGGAATACACGTGGATTGGAATGAACTGTAGAGTGGGGGGAAATCTTGAATTGATAGTACAGGTCAGGCAGTAACAACTTGCTTCACTTTTCTTGGTTTTTTTTTCTTCTTCTCTACTTTTAGCAGGGAAGTGAGGTGGCTATTTCTCAGACAAATTAAAAATCTCCACCCTCAGAGATATACTGATTCACTTAGCACATTTTTAACAGTTCCATATATCAAAGTGTTTCAGTGTTCCTTCTTCTTGCATGCGGTGTATATTTTTGGAGTGTAGACAACAAAGCCTCAGAGCCTTTCTTTCTCTCAGCTTCCTATCTTCTTTGCATTCTTGCTCGGTATTTGGTGCATGATGACTCATCTCCCAGAGTCACCTTATCGGGGAAATGGGCAACATATAAATTTAATAAATAAATCTAAGTAAAATGAAATATTCCCTGATTTAGGAGATAGTTTGGGTAGATAGATGGCCAATATTAATATTAATAAACCGAGAGGAAAAGTGTGTTTCCCCAACATGTATTTTTAAGAGCAACCTAATCTTTTGGAACAAGTATCCTCTGAGCTCTGCATTTATTTTGGTTTGGATAGAGTTACTCCTGTGTTTTAAACTGGAGTGTGTCTTGGCAGCAGGAAAGAATTGTGACAAAATAATACTAAAGGGAAAGACATCCAAGATTGGAAAAGAAGCCCAATTGATTTCATTTTTCCTTAAAGTTACAGCACATTCTGCCTCTTTTGTTCTGTTTGAAAAATGCAGCATTAAGGAACCTCTTCACATTAGCTGTGGGGCTCTCAGGCTGCTACTATGATCAGAAGGAGTCTTCATGGCAGACTAAATCAGAGCCCATCACAGTACATAGTCCAGGCTATAACATCATTTCTTTTTGTCTGTGTTTCAAAAGGGTCACCATTATAGACTGGTGAGTTCTGTAATTAAATTACTAAAGAGTGATTCATTATCATTACCTTCTGGTACTCTGTGGTAGATGAGTATTTTTTCATAAACAATTTCTTCTAGACATAGTACAGGTCAGAGATTATGTATATTTTTTATAAGTCTATACAGCGGAAACGTATGTTCTACTTTACATGGAATGAGCATAAACACTGGAAAAAACTATTTTATTTATTGGATAATCTTCCATGCAAAAGAGAATAGAGGCTGCTTCAAATCTCTCCATTTGCCTTTTGAATTTTGGATATGTGAGCTTGTAGCATTAATGATTCTCCTTTTACTAATTTCAAAATCTTGTACAAAGAGCTGAATGTTCATAGTTTGCTGTGCATCATTTTACATGGTTTTCAGTTCATTTAATTTCTGTTTTTCGTCAGCCAAGATCACACTTCATTTTTTATTATGTTGTTGATTTTAATATAAGACCTTTAATGGAAGGACCTATAACACAGAACAGTCAAAATAGGAGAAAAAAGCTTTCTAAAATCCTAGCAGAAAAAATATCACAAGAGACAGAGCTTAAAACTAAAATATTAATATTTCAATTTTTAAATAGCTCAGTTGTAGTAACCAGATGATTCATTGTGATACAAATTCAAGCCCTACCCCTGTTTTGTCATCCATTTCTGGGAGAAGTTGCTTTTTGAGATCAGAATCATAATACAGTAGCTTTCCCCTTTGGAGAATTATTCTTGCAAAAATCTTAATAATATCTGATGTAGTTTATGTCATTTCTGAAGACATACACAGATAAGCCTTAAGCCTTCTGCTTAAGACAGAATCTAAGCTATGCGTACCTCAGCATGCTAGAAAAATCATATTTCCACTAGAATACCTTCTACTAATTAAGCAGGAAATAATTGATAAATGCTATTCATTTTGCATATGTAGGATAAAGGTACATATGAAAAGATGGATGCTAGGGATTTTGCAAGGCATGGGATTTTTCACTTATGAAATCAAATTTCAGTACAATTATCTTGTTGAAGGAGAAGAAAATGAGATGATTTCAAACATATAAATGTGATCTACATAAAATTAGTTCTTTAAAAAAAACTCATCTGAAAGTTTGGAAAGGGGTTATTTCTGCTTATGGATGGGGAAAGGGCTTCTTGTCCATCCTGCATTCATTGGTCTTTTGGGCTGATGACCAATTTACCAGCTGATTGCATTAATTCATCCTTTTAAGATTGCCCTTAAAATGTTTAATTGTATTTTGTAGCTACAAGCTTTATCTTCCCCAGGAAAAAGACCCTCTTTCAACTTTTAGCATCTACAGAGTTAACTTCAAAACACATAATCTGCAAAAACAATTACACTTTATTGGCTTGGTCTCAGAATATTTGAAAGCTGAGTTGGGGAACAAATAAGCATTGGCAGACAGAGGTGTACTTGAGGAGAAAATGCAGGCAAGTCTGGCAGCAAGAACCAAAAATTAAAATTGGATCAAATACCCCATTGTTGATTCATCAGTACTTCAGACCATAGACCAACAATTATCTTGTCTTGTGTTTTGAATGTTCTGGAGAAGCATAAGATCACTTCTTTTCTATTCACTATGAATTGCCACATAGGCACTGTGTGCCCCTAAGTCAGATTTAAACAACTTGAATCAAACTTTTTTCTTTTTTCCTGGCTCCCCTTTAAAATCCCAAACACATGGAACTGAACCATACATGCATGCATCTTATTATTCATTTTAGGAGTAAACAACTTTATCCAAAGTGTAGAAAACAATAAACACTCATAAGCTAAATACATTAAAGGGGTAAAATCAGGGGATACAAAGTATATCTAAATTCAAGTATATCTAGTTTAATTTGAACACCATTCACAATATCTTACATACATTCAATCCTTGCCAACAATGCTTGCTGCCACCACAACTGTATGCCTTTTTTATATATCTCACCTTTGTCTTTCTGGGGTTCTCATCAATTCTCTCCAACTCCCAACTTTCTGCATGTTTCCCTTCTTCTCAACAAGTTTAGTCATTCTTCATATATTTGTTTTGTGACTCAACACTAATTCATTTTTTTGCATGCCCATATTTCTTACACAGTGTCATTTACATCTGTGTTCATCTACATTCATTTATCTGCTATTCATTCTTGAGTGTATCACTCCTTGTTTTATCATCATGATAATAAATGGACACAGCTATTTTCACTTCTTTGAGCAAATATTCATTCCTTACTGTAAACTGTGGCATAGTTTCAGTAATAGTAGTCAGTGTAGTTCTGAAGGCTGCAAAATGGAGGCTTAAGAATCTAATGCAGTCCTGGGACTCATATATCTGGAATAAAGGCAACTTGTTTTCGTTCTTTCTAATTAATTGCACAATCTCTGTTTAAAAGGCTTGATTTTCCTTGAATACTTAAACAGTGTTAATTAACTGTTCAACTCATCAAATCAGTTGAATAAACATCTGCTGAATTTGATTTCCATTGCCTACATATGTAGCATATTTATATAACGCAATTCCCAGCCTCTGGGTTAAGGTCAGTTATTAGTTCCTCCTTCTCTCCCACATAGAATTTTGAAACTAAAACCTCAGCAACCATCATTAAGATGCTCATGGAAAGCTCTTGGTTGTGAAAATGCCATCATGCTGTCCTTCCAGTATCATAGCTAGCAGAGTAGATGAAAACAGTGCTGGAAAAATTGTCCTTATTGTGTAAATTTATCAAAACTTGGTAAATAAGTTATTTAACATGGTAAATAACAATAGTAATAGCACTTAGACTTATATACCGCTTCACATTTAGTATATTGCCCCCAACAATCTGGGTCCTCTTTTTACCGACCTCGAAAGGATGGAAGGCTGAGTCAACCTTGAGCTGGTGAGAATCGAACCACCAAACTGCAAGCAGCCAAGTCAGCAGAAGTAGCCTGCAGTACTACATTCTAACCACTGCGCCAGCATAGTTTGTAACACTACAAACATAGTTGTGAGTGATGCTTTTGATGATGCCCTTTCAGCAGGCTGCAGTCTAAATATGCTCAGTCTGTATGACAGTTATGAATTTACCTTAAGAACCATTTTAGAACTGTCCTCAGGATCTTCAAATATTAACAATTGTAATCTGATTTTTATTTGGTCATATTAGAACTGTAAACAGTTCTATTCAGGGACCTCATTGCAAAGAAAATGTTTGACTGAGTAATCATTTTTTGTTTTATAGTTTTTAAATATTCTACTAACTTATGGCAAACTTGGTGAAATTCCCATCTAAGTAATTTCACTCTTTGTTTTCTGTTTACTCCTTTCAAATTAGATCCTTCTCATTTCTTAATGTTTGACTTTAAAGCTTTTTAATTTCAGAGAAAGCACTAGTTCTGGAATCAGCAAGTATTTTAAAAGTGGGTTCATTTAAGTATTTCCATTCTGAACTTTCGTGATGAACAAAATACAGGCAGTCTTCATTTAGCGAAGGTCATTCAGCAACAGTTTGCAGCTATAATGATGATGAAAAAAAAACTTTGGGATCAATCTTCACATTTATGACCTTTGAAGCCTGCAGCACTGAAGGAGGAAAGAAAAGCTGAAGTAAGATAATAGGCACAATCATGGTTTCACTTTATTTATTTATTTGTTGCATATGACTGTAAACCACTTAGAGCAGGGGTCCCCAACCCCCGGTCCATGGACCAGCACCAGGCCATGGCATGATAGAAACCAGTTCATGCAAACAAGCAAAGCCCCATCCGCAGGATGCAGGTAGTGCATGAAACCACGCGCCTTCCGGTCCGCAGAAAAAGCTCTCTCCATGGATCTGGTCCCTGGTGCTCAAAAGGTTGGGGACCTCTGACTTAGATAGTGCTGTAAAGCAATATGAAGTGGTATATAAGTGCTTTAAATGCTATTTCTATTACTATCTTACCATAAGGGCGGCTTACAATAACAAAAAGAAAGAAAACAAAAGAAGTATAAACCGAACAGAAGTAAAATAATAGAAGCATAAAATAAATAATGAAAAGAACACAATGAGAATACATCAACATAATAAATAAGAAAATGGATGAGAGTGGAGCAGAGACCAAGGAGGGGTGGAGTCTGCCATCAATCCAGCAGCCACTTCCAGTGTGGAACTCCTCAAATTTCATTTAGTGACTGCTTTGTTTAATGACCAGTTTGCTTCTTCCAGTTGTGATCGCTAGAGGTCTATCTTTTTTCTCTCTTTCCAAATACCTCTATGCTGCTATTTTTGTATAAAGGATAGAAAGAATATTGCACAGTCTTTTGGAAAAGACTTTTGAGGATACTATGGATAGCCATAGCCAGGAAAACAAGCAAATGATCATAGTTCAAAGTTATTATAATTTTGACACATTATGTGATAATCCAGTTGTCTTGAGAAGTCCATAATGCTGGTAAAAGTAGAAGGGAAAAAAGAATGTATTTAATGTATTTTGATTAATTAATTTTTCTAATTTATTAAATGTGTTATGAAGAAGCCATATTATGTTCATAACATTACATATTATGTTATGAAGAAGCCACTCATATGCAGCTCTT
The DNA here is from genome assembly GCF_001527695.2 of Protobothrops mucrosquamatus. NCBI lineage: Eukaryota > Metazoa > Chordata > Lepidosauria > Squamata > Viperidae > Protobothrops > Protobothrops mucrosquamatus. Next base: position 1,335,255 of record NW_015386482.1, read on the forward strand.
TAAAGAAACTGCACTTTTCGTCAACATCATGTGGCTCTTTTGCATAGTTGTTACACGACTATAGGAAAAGAGATCTGCTCTCTGTGTGCTCCCAAACTTTCTAGGGCCCCTTTCCCCAGATTTTAAAGGACAGTATAACTCTAATGGATAGGCTTGGGTATGCTTAAAACATGAAATAATTTATTAAGACTTTTTAAAATGTCTAAACTAATTATTATCTGTAAGAGACATTCAGCAGTCTGCTCTTGCATTTTCATTGCAGTTTATAATTCTGATCAAATATGTAACTTCAACTCTTCTTGCACAGCTGATTTATTTCTAACTAAAATAATTATATTGAGGTGGGGCTTTATTTATCTTGTTTCTGATATACCTTGAAAAATAAAGTGACACTGTATTTTTATGCCTTTTTCCATTAATTTGTCACACTATACCAGGGGTAGGCAACCTTGGCTCTTTTATGACTCGTGAACTTCAGCTCCCAGAATTCCTGAGCCAACCTGGCTCAGGAATTCTGGGAGTTGAAGTCCACGAGTCATAAAAGAGCCAAGGTTGCCTACCCCTGCACTATACTAACAGAAACAGATTCAGGTCACAGAATTCTACATTATTTTGTACCTGAGCTGAAAGAGTCCAGAGATGAAAGAAAGAGGTTGTGTGAATGTTACTAAATACACTGACATACTGGTAAAAGTGAATCAAAAGTGCAACAGCATCTCATCTCTTTTTGCTTAGTGTACAAGAAAAAACAATTTGAAGGGATAGCTATACCCGTATTAAAGTTTGCCATGTTCAGAGATACATTTCTTATCTATCCTCAGAATTTCCAAGCAGCAAATCCATAACACATGGAAATTCGGAAGTTTAATCTCAACTCATTTCAAGAATGTATCTGGTATAACAGATGAGCCATCCCCCTTTCCATTGCTTTTTTGTGATTTATCCTCCAAAGTGTTTGGAGCCCGTTTTTGTGAATTTCACCATCCTGGCAGCTGTTTCTACCTGTTATCCTCTGGTGGAACTGAATTCTCCAGTCTCAAGGCATCTGAAAGGATGTCAGGTTGGAGAAAGTGATAATACTGATAGATACTGCAGATGGATGGATAAATAAAAGAGTAGAATTAATCACTATTACTATACCCAAGATCCAGCTACTTTCAGTTCAAGTAAGATAGCACTGAAAAAATAATAAATATCTGAAAAGGTAAACCCATGAGTCTGTAATAGAATTATGAAAATAAGTGAATGTGGTTGTAGTCTAGAACATAAAAAGATTTCAGAAAAGAGAGTCCTACGTTATATTTTTAGTGCTGTATATATGGACAACCAACTCAGGATTAGAATTTTTAGCAGTTTGAAAAGAGATTTGCATAAAACTAAGGTTTTAAAATAAGATTTGCATTCTTCTTTAAGCATTTTTGTATCCTTATCCTTTGTATATTTGTGGATGATCCATAATGGTGTGTTTTAGTTGTGTGTTTTACCAGCTATAATCATCAGGCTAGAAAAATAGAACATTCTTGGAAGAAAATGTGGATTCAGATTACTGTCTTGCTTTTGGGAGTGGCTATATCTGATCGTCCAGTTTATTTCTCTGTGCAGTGCAGCTTTCTTGGTTAATTGGCAGTTTGCTAGATGTGTTGACTTCTCTGCGGGTTTCTCATTTCTAAGAAACATTTCCAAATGGTTGACTGTTGTTTCCATTCCTTGAGGCGTGGCTTCCAAACCAGAGAAGTTGTTTGAATAAACTTAAGGAGCCAATCCTGAAAGAAAAATTGAGAGAGAGAGAGAGAGAGCAAGTTTAGCTTTGTAAGGTTGAAATGGTATCTACTGCTTCCATCTTCTTCTTTGGGCTTGCTGGCCAAGAATAGGAGTGAGGGGAAGTGTGTGAATGGGGGATATTCAAGGAGCCCCTGGCTGCTTCAAGAAGTGGCGTCGGCAGTTTGGTAGGCTGTATTTTGCTCTTCTTTTACTGTGTAAAATAATGGTGATGGGACTCCTCAGGTTTCCTGATAACCTGCCCATAGAGTAAATTGTGTTTTAGTCTGATTACTAAAGAAATTAGCAAATTGGATTATAATGGAGCTTTGTTTGGAGAAAACACGTGGCACTAATTATTGGGTTGTCATATTGATCTAGTATTAAATATATTTGAACTGTTTGAATACTTATAGTACATTTGGATTCTTTGGCACTGTAAAGCATTAATTGCTTACTATGTTTTTGCAGATTTTATAATTATTAAGTTTGGTTTTCATTCATTTTTACTGCATCAACACAAATCTCCAAGTGACATAATTTACTAGCTTTTACAATTTTTATCTTAGGTTACTAAGGTATTAAGATACTAAGGTGCTACATTAACCCTAAATTACTAAGATTAAAGCCTTACTTTAGAAATAAAAGTAGGATATCAGCCAATAACTTAATAACTTTGTGAACCAAATCTAGCACATTTTGCTCAGTGGTTGAGTAGTCCATACCAATAACACAATATTTTTCTTTTTAGTAATAGTTTCATCTTTTATGTATCAGTTCACTAGTTCTCTCAAAAAAAATAGAAGTAGGTTTTTTTTTCAGCACAGGTTTTTTTTTCATTCTCTCAAAATTAATCCTGAGAATATGAAAACAAATCCCTTTTTGTATTTTTGATCAGCAGAAATGAAGGGAAATTTTCTGCTACAGTGATGGTGGGATGGCACATGGAGCTACTGTTACATTTTTTCTGGTGGATGTTGACTGCAAAGCATTGTATTCAAGTACATGAACACTCCCTGGATGAATCTGAACTTTTTATGAAACTGTTTACATAGCAAGTGAGTAGACAGGTAAAAATCTGGAGGATGCATTTAAAGCAATTTTGGAATGGTAATAAATATAGAGAAAAAGAACAGGAGAGATTGTTGAACTTGCCTGCTTTCTCTCTGTTCTTTGGACATGTTGGTAGTGGAACCCCCTAATAATGTGGTTTTCTTTGATATAGAATAATATTTGTGCTGTTATAGACATGCCTCTGTTTAGTGGGCTGTTTGATAGCAGATTGGTATAAACTATGTTCAATTTAAAAAATAGTTTTATGAGAATGACAGTTTTAGAATTACAGAAATAAGGAACAAACTTTGCCATCTGAGCAAAATAAACTCTATTTCTACTCTATGATTATAAATTTTCTGCATGCTTTAATTCCTACTTCATAAGGCTAAGAGATAGAACCATCTTTTATTTTTATTTAAACATGTAAATATGTTATGAAACAACTAAATGTAATCAAAAAGCCAATTTTTGGTATCCTTGCCTGATTTCTGAATAACTCAAATAGATTTGTTTGTTTTTTTAATGCCTCTCATTTTTGATGCAGCAAAAGTAAATATAATACCAACTGAAAAATGCACTCCTATTTGAATTTGGTTTCATGGAAAAATGTTCAGAAAGAACAGAAAACATAACTGAAAATGTCATTGGAGGGAAAATGTCTTTGGACTGCCTATTTAAGGAAGGATGATCTATTGCCAGCCATTTCCTGCAAGAAGCCTAAAGGCATTTTGCTCACACACAAAAGCATGCTTGACTAATGAATGGACCATGATTTGTCAGGACTGAAGATATTTGCTTCATGACTAAAACCAGTATATAGCTCCCTTTCCACTTCTGACTTCTTTTTATTCCCTTTATTATTTGATGGGATCTTTTTGAAATATATATATGTCACAAATACAAATGGTCCTGTTTTTCTGAGCCCTGGAAATCAAGAACAAGATTTCCTGCATGTTTGAGATTGGAGTGATATTCCCTCTGATAAATTGGGCGTTTCTTTTTGTGATTATATCTGTTAAGATTAGAATGCTAATATCCGCCCTGAGTCCTGCGGGAGAAGGGCGGTATATAAATTAAATTAATAATAATAATAATAATAATAATCTTTTTTTTGTGAATGTCTGGGCAAGGTAGAAAACATCAAGTAATGCTTGATGTTTTTTAAATAAAGTAGCTTGGATTCTTAATTGGGTGGGTCTAGGAATTCACAAAATCACTCTACATTGAAATTCTGACAAAGTATTTCCCAATTCTTACAAATGTCTCTTTTTTCCTCTGAGTGGTTTGGCACAAATTTCAAAAGTTTAACAACTAAAAAGCTTGGGTAGGGTACTTTGAAGGAACTGCTGCTAAGCAATACTTGATTGGATGAGATGGACTATAATCTGACTAATGATAAGGCAGCTTCATATAATTTCTACCTTTGCTTTCCTTAGGCTGGAAGGTTTTTTCTCTTTGATAGCAACTTCCGTTTCCCAGTGTTTGAGGCAAGGGAACTTTCCCATAACCTGCTATCTCGGAATCTTTTAACCAGGGATAACAGGGATTGAATTTGGGACTTTCTGCCAGCAAAGCGAGTATCCTGCCACAAAACTATGATCCAAAGTATTTTATTCCAAAACTTTTATATATTGTAAGCTTTTATTTTAAGCAATTCATCAAAAATAAAGATACATAATTAGTTCATACTTCCACTTGTATGTGAAAAGCTAAACTTAAGAAATCACAATAATCTTACTCTTTTAATGGTGGGAACTTCTAATAATTTTCTTTGGGCTGGTATGTTACTAGCAGGGCTTTTTTTCTCGGAGAAAAGGTGGCGGAACTCAAACCTGGCCANGCCCTCATCAAACCCTAGGACTGCCCCTTTAGAGAACAGGAATGCAAGTAAAATTTGGGAGGGGCTATTTCCGGTGTGGGAGGGGCTATTTCCGGTGCGGCCGGCCCGGAAAAAGGTGCCGGAACGCGGTTCCGCCGCGTTCCGGCTGAAAAAAAGCCCTGGTTACTAGTATACAAAAGACACTCTGTTTTATTGATTGTCTAATCCTAGAATGGTAGTAGAAATGAAGTACCCCAAAGTCAGGAATGTATTTAAGATCTAAAAATGAATGAAGCCTAACAAATTAAATTCTGGCAAAACATACTAGTGTTATAGGTAAGTTAGTCTGGCTATTCTAAATGAGACTATATTTTCTTGAAGGAAGCAGATGCAAAGAAGTCTTGTTCAACCACTGTTTCTCTGTTGAAGTAATGGTGTTGCTAACAATGTTTATCAGATTTCACATGATATGAGAACTAGAGTCTTATCTGAAGATTTAACTTCAGTCATCAGTGTCAAAATTATTTCTAACCTTGAATGTAGTAATTCATTGTATATGAGGCTTTAGTTCAGGGGTTTCCAACCTTGACAACTTTAAGACTTGTGGACTTCAACTCCCAGAATTCCTCAGCCAGCTAAGCTGGCTGAGGAATTCTGGGAGTTGAAGTCCACAAGTCTTAAAGTTGCCAAGATTGAGGACCCCTGCTTTAGTTGGTTTAAAATATAGAGGCCAAACACTACCTCTACCTTCATATTTTCTGATTCAAAGGGCTGGTTGTTGTATTTATGTGCCACAATATCTTGAAACAGCGGTTCTCAACCTATGGGTCGTGACCCCATTTGGGGTCGATCGACCATTTCACGGGGGTCGCCAAGCAAGGCTGTCCGCCATTTTTTCCCCTTTTTCCGGCGGGTGCCTTACCTCCCTTGAGCTGGGCCAGCTGGTGGTCTGTCTGCTCCGTCTCTGCCGCTTGCCAGCTACGCCTCGGCCGGCGCAGGGGGTGGAACCACGCATGCGCGGCGCTCCCGGGCAGGGAAAGTCCTCGACTTACGACCGGCTGGGTAGTCCTCGACTTACGACTGGTTTAGTCTCCGACTTACGACCGGTTTAGTCCTCGACTTACGATCGGTTGGGGGTCGCGGCATTAAAAAGGTTGAGAACCACTGGCTTGAAACTTGGAAGGCTGCTTATTGTAATACTGACCTTGAGATTAAGTATCCATATTGGAGGATTGCTCTTAATTCTGTTGCATGCCATTTTGTAATTCTGGACACCCTCCCAAATGAAATCCATTAGAATAATCTTCATGTGACATTGTTCAGAAAGAAGTTCCTGTTTTGCTACCATATATGCATCAAGACTAAGTTTATTTTTCTGTTACACATATTTTATTACTGTTTAGAATTATATTTTGGTTGCTAAGTGTTCCTTTCCTATATTTTATTCCATTTAAAAGTAATGTTGTCCTTTTTTCAGAAATTGCATTTTAACTGTTGTGTTGCCTATCGCTATCAATATTGTTAATAGAACAGTGGGATAGTATGGTACAGGAGATAAGATGTTGGAAAGGAGTGGGAAGAGTTAGGTTCTAGATCTGTCCCTTAGCCATGAAAGTTTGTATTCTCTTAGCTGATGCTGACTAACAGGACTGTTGTTTGGGGAAGAAATATGAGGGTGTACAATATACACAGTCTTCACTTTTAGAAGAAAGATGGGATTTAATAGTTACAATAATATTAACAACCGGGTCCTTTTTTCCTGTCTCTAAGTCTAAGCCAGGGGTAGGCATGGCTATGCTGGCTCAGGAATTCTGGGAGTTGAAGTCCATGAGTCATAAAAGAGCCAAGGTTGCCTACCCCTGGTCTAAGCTATATGTATAGTATATAGTTTTGCTGTCTTAAGTATATTGATTTGGCAGCTACAGAGAATTAAACTTTGTTCAGAAAAAGAAAGCAGCAATGTGATAGGCTTTGCAGCTGTTCTGATCATTTGCCAAAATTATTTAGCTGATATGTAGAAACAAATGATTGAGTATCTTGCATTAATAACCTTGCTTTCACTGCATGCATGTTTTTCTCATGCAAGAGAACTAACTGCTGAAAATGGGTTAATCCTGATCTGAACTTCAGATTCAGGTGCAGTATAATGTTATTCTTTCAAGGGTGCAGTTTCTGAATCATCCACCATGCTATGTTGTGATAAAATGCAATTAGACTTACCGGTAAGTACTTTGAAAAAAAGTTCAGATATCTAAACACTATTTGTGCAGTGTTGTTTTGAAACATAAAAATTAAAAGCAGAGCAGGACAAATGTGCGAATAAACACATACAAATCTAGTAAAATTTAGAAATAATAGTTTATACCAACTTCTTACTAACATTGTGCTGTTACATGCCCTCTTACCTTCTTTCTAAACTACAGGGAAATAATAATGAATAGAGCAACTACTATTAATAGTAAGTTTTAGCAATTGCTGATAGAAGTATGGAAGCGTTTGGAATAGCTATTTGGCAGCACACATAACAGAATTGTTGGTATAAATCCCTAAAGAGACCAGTTGTTAGATGTGCTAGATTTGATTATTGATATATTGCCCAAAATGCAAGGAACAGTTTAAACCTTCCTCTCTGCCCTGCTCCCTTTTTTTGAAAAAGATAACATGTTCTTTAGTCAGCCCTTAAATTTTGGACAAGTACTAGATGTTCTTTGAATGACAGAAGAAAAGGATTACTCTGAAATGTAAACAGCTCCATTATGTGAATTTACTGTGTTTTGAAATGTTGTGTATTTCTTGAATGTCTCTAAAATGGAAAATGTGTCTGTTGCATCAGTATAGAATAGGGAATGTCAGAAAAGCCAGCTTTTTAAGAAAGGTAAACTTGAAGTGGAAGAACTTTCTCTTGAGCAAGGCTCAGCAGATGGACTTTATTTTTACATTGTTAAGAACAGATTGTCTATCTGTTAAGAGGGATTGTTTTCCCCCACCAAACTCTTGTATAATCTAATGAATGAACAGCTGTAGAAGGCTACTAAACTAGCTAAGAAATTTGTGAAGCCAAGAATGACTTTACCATTTGATTTTGAATGTGTGTAGATTTGGAATGCGAACCTGCATTATAATGATAGCAGAGATATGTTCTTAACATACGGTAATTTTGGATAATTGATGCCATTTTTCTTCAGTGACTGCTATCAGCATAGAAGCAAGAATGAGCCCCATACTTAATTGAGCGCATGCAGAAAAAATGTTATACAATCCCCTGCAGGTTTTTTTTGTTATGTTTTGTTTTTTGCTCATGTCCTGCATAGAGATGTAAAGGGTGGAGAAAGAATGAGAGAGAAAGAACAAATAGCCTACAAAATATATTGGTTTCTGAAAAAGTAGGTCCTTACTTCTTAGTTAGGCAATTTTGCTTAAATGGCTAGACAATTTGGGAAAGATGAGAGTCCAGGCAGTTGACCTGATATTTATTTATTAAGAACTATTTCTCTAAGGGAGATGCAATGTTGTAGGCAAGCAGAATGGTCCAATCATAACTACTGTGTGGTATGTAACTAATTGTAGCATATGGTTCCAATCAGGCATAAGCAATAAGAATTTGTGGTACATAAGAATATGGAAAGCTGTAATTTAAACAACACTTCTTTTTATGTATGCCCCTAATTGTTCTTTAGTACTTCGGGGATAGGAAAAATAAAAGTATCAAAGTCTTGCTGAACTACAATCCATAGCAGCCTTAGCCAGCATGCCATTGGTGAGGGGAACTATGGCTTTTCATAATGGCTGAAAGACCACAGATCTCACATTACTAGGCAAAAGGAAAAAGCTTCAGAACAGAGATGCATGTATAATGTGTAGAAGGTTTTGAGGTAGTACTGCTGGACTTAGATTTCAACATGGTTATCAAGAAACCTAAATTCTGGTCTTAAAGTTTTCAGTTGGCAGCAGCTCATTTCAGAGTGTTAAAAATGATGCAAGCATTTTAGAGCTTCAAAGCAGTGCCTTTTGTTTAACCTGAACAAAGCAAATGTGATGCCTACTTGTGTATTTATTGGGGCAATTGGAAGTCAACGTGCAAGGCAGATGTTTGCAGTATGTATCCATTCAGGCTGGATTTTTGTGCTCTCTTGAATGCATAAGATTAATTTGCTTCCCATGAGTTTACTTATGTTGAATGGTTTATAAAATTGTCACCATGAAGTTCACATTATTTGTCCCTCTGTTCAGCATTTAGTTTTGAATTTAGCTTCAATTGATTTTGTCTTTAATCGGTTGCACACACCAGTGCTTCCCAACATATCCCAGACATTAGTTCTGCACTTTAAAAAGAAGCTGCTTATATTTTGCAGTATGTGAATATTTAATTGGCTATTTATAAAATCAAACTATACAAATTATTTTAGTATTGTAGGTATGGTACATATATGTTGTCCAATATTTAATATTGATAAGAAATCTAATCTAAACTTCAATATACTTCCTGAAGTTGTAAAAGCTAATAGTACTGTGTTTGGAAAAATAGTTTCATCATGTTCCCCATTTTAGCATTAATCCATTTAATTATGTGCTGCTTTTAAAAAGTGTGGGTAGATGCTGTCATTATACTAATGTAATTAGCTCTTTCTACATTGATTTATATGAGCCAACTAACTACTTGATGCAGTTCTAAGACAATTGTTCCTAAGGTTTTTCCAAATCCCAATTATACTTTCTATTAATCAACCTCTTTGTGATTATTTCTTCTTTTCAACATCATTCTAATTTGAATGAGGAAAAATTTAGTAATACTGACATGTCTGTTAGCAAGTTTGGATCTGCAGTTGTATGGCTGAGTGAGTCCAAGACCCACTGTCCAATTGTCATGTCAAGAAGCAGACATTCAAAGAGTATCCTCATAACAGAAGAAGTTGTTGGAGTAAAGCAAGATTGCACAGAGCCTGCTGCTATTATGGGTTTTCAGTGCTAACTATAGTGCAACATTTGCTTATGAAGAACAATTCATAGGACCATTTCCATCTAATTAGGATCAGATGTACATCAGCTTCTGGTCTATTTACTTCTGTGCTATAATTACAAATGTATGTTCAATTCTCTGTGCCTCTTGTCCTTTCGTATCATTAAAAAAAATACTCATTTTGAGCAGCAAACTATCTATTTGAAACTGTTTTGAAATGAAATGGTTGTGTCAATTATCTTTCTAGTATTATAGACAGCTGCCATGAGTGAATATCATATTGAGAGAATCTCTTCCCTACTGTGTAACAATCTAATTAAATTTTAATTCTCCAACTGAGAAAAACAGATTACGTTTGGGAAAACTTTGCTTCTTGGGGAAGTGGTTATGGTATAATTTGTAATTTGTTTTTATTTATTTTTTGAAACAACTGAGAAGTATGAAATTGAATTTAATAATGTCATACATTATAGCAGGGCTTTTCAACCAATGGTACAGGTACCACCTGTGGTACATTGGCACCTGGCAGGTGGTACGCGAGCATCCTAGAAAAGTAGCGGGGGAGGGGAATGAGCTGAACCGGTGGCAGCACCGCACAAGCCTGAGTGAGAGATGGCTGGAGCTGCAGGGCTTTCAGGGCTCAGTGGAAGCGCCAGGATCAGCGCCAGGCTCCAGCTTGAGCTCGGCGCTGTTCCTGGCGCTTCTGCTGAGCCCAGAAGAAGCGTCGATCAGCTGGAATATTGCAGCATCTCCAGGGTCTTGTGATTTACATTCAGATGCTTGGCAACTGATTCATATTTATGACGGTCACAGTGTCCCAGGGTCATGTGAAGTGACCAAAACCTGCTGCAACCACCCAGCAGATGGGGGGGAATAAAAAACAAACACCCCCCACCCCACAGAAATCAGAAATCAGTAACAGAAATCAGTAACAATGCTTATGATTTTAAAAAGTATGGCAACAACGGAAAAATAATGAAGGAGCAGGGACACACAAAGTCAGATATCTACATGCATTATTTCAGTGTTTTTATAATGGCCTGGGACATTAGAAATAGTTTCAAAAATCGGTCTGGCTAAGCTCCAAGACAGGTTTTTCTAGACCTCACATATCCAGTTCTCTTCAAAATGGTTGGAGGTAGTTAGTATTAGAATGCAAGGCCTCCCTTAGATTTAAGAGACCACTGTCTGTTTTTTGTTGCTCATGCTATTTCAACTATGACTTCCTTACATGCAGTGGCAGGGAGCCTTGGTGTTATTTCAACATTGGCTGATGACACCTTATATAAATAGTTATGTGGCTCATAACCAGGGATTTTTTTGTCATAGAACACTCAGAACGGAGTTCCGGCACCTTTTTGGATGGAACCTTGTAGGGTAGGCAAGGCGGGTTGGGTTGTATGACGTGTGTGAGTTCTGGCACCTTTTTTTTTTTACTTTTTTTTTTTTTTTACAAAAAAAGCACTGCTCGTAACAAAAAGTTTATTCTGCTGATTTCTAGAGAGAGGAGAGAAACTGAAAGCCTGAGAGATGGAATTGAAAACCATAGTATTGGCCTAACTGGTAAAAAAAAAACGAGTGGAGCTCATAATGGGAGCGAAGGTAGAGTCACTCAGTGTAGCTGTGGGACATAGGATACAGTGTAGAGCCAAAATAATCCAGACTCAAATGTGTTGCAAGCAGAAAAGGGGGATTTAAATGCTGATAATCAGACAGAGGCAGCAAATTATTCTAAATTTAAAGGCATGCACTCTTATGCTCTGTGTTTCATTTATACCAGATGGAAACTATTTTTTAAGTTGCATAGTAAAAGTTGCATGCTAAAGCTCAGTATTGCCCAAAATCTATTCCTAGATGAAAAGGAGGAAGATAAATCAGATAATAAACAATAGATCTTCATATTCATTTCTACAACTTAATTTGGAGTTGAATGATCTTGCCCCCTAATCTGTTTTAAGGGAAATGTGTTTGTGAAAGAATACAATTTTAAAACAAAAGGACATATTATTCCTCATCTCTCAATTGATTAACTGTAACAGCAGATATTGTTTGATTCCCACTGCACAAATTACTGATCAATGTATATATAAAATGAAGTAATCAAATGATATGTTTTACTTCTTCAATAATACCATTTTTCTTTATATTTAATGGTGAATGAAGCAGAAAGAACCTGCCAACAGTTAAAGATTGCTTTTAACACGGGAGTGTAAAAAGGATTATAAATTGCATTTGAATGGATTTTAGTTAGCTAAAGTAGAAATCAGTTTTCTGGATAAATATTATTTCATTTTAGAGAATTAGCATGTGTTTTTAGGAATGGAAAAATATCTAATTCCACAAAATTTGTTTTGTGTGTATGCATGTATGTCTTTGAATCAGTCTTGACTCCTGACCACTAACTGGCTGCAGTTTTCTTTGCAACATTTTCAGAAGTGCCATTGCCTCCTTCCTAGGGCTGAGAGATTGTAACAAGCCCAAAGTCACCCAGCTGGTTTTGTGCCTAAGGTGGGACTAGAATTCACAGTCTCCTGGTGGTACTGAATTCCATGAAATATAGAATATCAAAATAGCAGCAGTATGGAGTACCTACATCTCCATTTTATTTATATACTTGAACCTAAATACTTTCAAGGACTTCAACAGTATTTAAACATTCACATATATAATTAATTTGGGCTAAACTGATTACTCAACATGCACATAACAACTTAATATGGGAAAATTGGGTACGGATTCTCTATATTCATTCTTGGCAACTTATTCACTCCTTTTCAATTGCAGATTGTGAGCTGTAGAAAATATTCAATTATAAATTTGTCACATAACTAAAGGCAAGCTGTCACTTTCCAGATTCCCTTTTCCTCCTCATATGTCTATTAAGTATTTGAATTCCAGATTAACAGTTGGTCTCAAACACAAGTTCTCCAATCCTGCATATGCCAGCAAGGAATCTCAGGAAGACTTCCAGAGTTACTTCTAGAGAAGAACAAACACACTTTTTTTTAACTCTCTCCATAGATCCTTAAAAGTGAAATACACAAAAATAGTTTGCAGTAGGTTCTATGACAGCTATTTGGCTTCTATATATTTCTCTATTATAGTATTAATTTTATCCCATGATGAAAGTTTTTAAGAACTTGCTTATCCTATAACAACAATTTTGCTGTATCCTTACAGGTTGGTGGTTTGTAAGTACTTCAGAAGAGCAAGGCTGGGTCCCTGCAACTTACTTGGAATCCCAAAGTGGAATTAGAGATGATTCTGAAATTAACATGTCCAAAAGAGGAGAAGGTAAGAGAACCTGATGCACTTTCAGGCACTTATCTGCATTCAAATATAGTGCAGCTAAAAATGGAGAAGCAAGGAAGTATAAAAATGTATTACTGTGATCCAGAGCTTCTTGATTATAAGAATGGGGCCCATAGGGAATATAAGAAATATTCGTTTTTTGAATTATACAGAAAAATATAAAAAGTGTAATAAAAGTATTCAACATAATTATTAATTTTGTATGATAATAGCAATGCAAAACTTCTAGCAATTGCCTGGAACAATTATAACAGTGATTTATGTTGGTAATATATTCCTATTAATTGGCAAGAGATTTAGGATCCAATAACTTCTTATTCCAATTTTCTCTTTAATTTCTTATAGTTGGGAAAGTCTATGAGTAATGTCTATAAAACTCTCAATTTTAAAATATTTTAAAAATGAAATACATGCATAATTGTATGCAGATATTGCAATGTAAATGTTATTGTACTTTTGTTCTATTTTACAAGCATATTTGTCTGATTACACTATGCTATAAAATCTGGCAAATACCCATTCTCCAAAAAGTGCTTTTAGCTAACCTCCTTTGGATAGTGCTAACTGAATCCACCTATTCCCATGTATTTGCTCCATTTCAGCATATATTTTTCTCATTATTGCATTCCTATATAAGTTGTTCATCATTTAAACCCTGAGTAACTGTGCACAGAGGACACTTATGATTACGTTTTGTTGAGGATCCTAGTGCAGTGACAGCTTGATTATATTCCACTGAACTATGCCTAGAGATAAAAAATCAGAACATATTACCACAGCAAAATAATGGAGTGGAGGTAGCTAATATTCTATACTGTAGCATCAGTTTTAAGCCAGCTATGTTTAAACAGAAGTGCAAATGTTGTGGAGAGCCAGAGAGCACGTTTTCTGTAATTCATCAGCATTTGCCTCTTGGAGAGCAGAGCACAGTTGATGATCTTTGGCCAATTGAAGAAAAAATCTATACAAGTAGAAAGATTCAGCTGACATATTAGAGGATGCTGGATGGTTGACAGTGATATGGCAAAATAATGTTTGATTAATAGATTAGGGAATTCATGAATCAGTTTTAGATGGGCAATCTACAAAGAGCCAGTTTGGCCCAGTGGTTAAGGCACCAGTTCAAGTCCTACCTTGCCATAAAAGCCATTTGGGTGACTTTGGGCCTATTGCTGTCTCTCAACTCAGCCCACCTCACAGGACTGCTATTGTTATCTCAGAATCATTGCATCATATCTTTCAAAAATCCTGGAGTACCAGAGAAGCTCCTGAGGTTTGGGAAAGGGCTGATGTGGTTCCCATCTTCAAGAAAGGGAAACTATAGACCAATCAGTCTAACATCAATACCTGGGAAGATCCTAGAAAAGATAATAAAAAAACATCTACGAACAACTAGAAGCAAACGAAGTTGTAACTGGTAGCCAGAAATAGATCATGCCAAAGCAATCTTATTTCATTCCTTGATAAAGTGACTAAATTAGTAGACCAGCAAAATGCTGTGGACATAGTATGCTTTGATTTTAATAAGGCATTTGACAAAATAGACCACAATCTACTGCTTGGTGAACTACAAATAGGTGGAATAAACAACATCACCACCAGATGGATTTGTAGCTAGCTGACAAACCATACTCAATGAGTAGTCCTCAATGGTACTACATCCACATGAAGAGAAGTAAGCAGTGGGGTATTACAAGGCTCCGTCTTAGACCCAGTACTCTTCAATATCTTACTTAATGACTTAGATGAGGGAATAGAAGGGGAACTCATCAGATTTGCAGATGACACTAAACTGGCAGGAATAGCCAACACCCCAGAAGACAAGCTCATGATCCAAAAAAATCTTGACAAACTTGAACAATGGGTCCTATCCAACAAAATGAGTTTTAATGTGGAGAAAAGCAAAGTTTTACATTTAGGTAGGAAAAAATCAAAGGTTTAAGTACAGATTAGGTGAGACATGGCTCAAAAACAGCAACTGTGAGAGTCCTAGTAGACGATCACTTGACTATGAGCCAGCAGTGTGTAGCAGCAGCCAAAAAAGCTAATACAGTCCTGGGTTGTATAAACAGGCATAGAATCAAGAACACACAAAGTATTAGTATCGCTTTATAAAACCCTAGTGAGACCACATCTGGAATATTGCAACCAATTTTGGTCACCATACTACGAAAAAGATGTTGAGACTTTGGAAAAAGTACAGAGAAGAGCAACTAAAATGATCAAAGGCCTGGGGACTAAAACATATGAAGAACAGCTGCAGGACTTGGGTATGGCTAGTCTAAAGAAAAGAAGAAATAGTGTGACATGATAGCAGTATTCCAGGGGTTTCCACAAAGGGGCTTCCACAAAGAAGAGGGGGTCAAATTATTCTCCAAAGCACCAGAGGGCAAGAAACAATGGCTGGAAACTGATCAAAGAGAGACGCAACCTGGAATTAAGGACAAACTTCCTGACTGTGAGGAAAATCAACCAGTGGAACAGCTTGCCTTCAGAAATCGTGGGCGCTCCATCACTGGAGATTTTTAAGAAGAGACTAAACAATCACCTATCTGAGATGGTATAGGTTCTCCTGCTTGAGGAGGGGGATGGACTAGAAGACCTCCAAAGTCTCTTCCAGTTCTATCCTATCCTATCCTATCCTATCTCACAGGAATTCTTTAATTTTTTTTTTACCCAAGACTAAAACTGGTAGATTTATTTCTTTCTCTTTGTACATTGAACTTGAAAATATTCAGTTATAAATGCAAGAAACGTATTACTTTCTGAAAAAAAGCAACAGTGAAATGTCCTCTGTGTTCAGCTATTTTAACTATTACACCGTCACAAAGAATTCTTTCTTTTTATACACAAATGAGTCTCTGCATATTTAACAGATGAGATTGTTATATCAGACAGCACATCTAAATTCCTTGAATCTCTCTAAATGTCATTGTTAAAGAATCAGAAAATTGGTCTCAAAATAGAAATTGTGTATGCTGACTCTTCCAAGCTTTGGCTCAGTTCATCTCTTCCTCAGATTACTTATACTATTCTCTCATAATTGCCTAAAATATTTTAATTATCTGTTTTGGGGATAGATCAGAGGTATTCCTTCCTCGTCCTGCTCATACCTCCATGATGTTACCTCTTTCCTGGACCTTACTTCCAATTTACTAGGTTTTAAAGAAAATCTTTTTCAAAAAGTCTGAAACCTAAATAAAGAACTGATTTGGATGTTCATTGTTTTAAAGGCTGATTTTGCTTCCAAGAAACAAAAACAAAACAAAACATGCAGCCTCTTAGAATTACAGGAGGTCCTTATTTAATGACCATTCATTCAGCAATCTTTCAAACATGTAACAGTGCTACTAACAGTGGTAGTTACAACAAGATCTTGTACTAATTATGGTTGTTGCAGCATCCCAGAGTCACATGACTGCAATTTGTGACTTTCTCTTCTGGCTTCCCACAAACAAAGTCAATGTGGAAACCAGCAGGAAGTCAAATGCTATAGTCATACTTAATGACATGTGGTAAAGCAATCTCATTACATTATTTATCACATCACATTCTTGTTAATGCAAGGTGAAGCTATGCAATGATCATTATTTTTTGCTCAGTTTGTGTTCTCCATCCATCACATTTTAAGTTTCTTTCCTTTTTTATGCTTTCATCCATTTTTCCAAAATAGTTTCTAAGAGACGCAAGGCTCACCTGAGGCGCTTGGACCGGCGATGGACACTGGGAGGGATGGTCAACAGGCAGCAGAGTCGAGGTGAACATTTTTCTGGGATGTGGTCCCTTGAAGGATGCACATGCTGGTTGCTGCTGCTTCTCTTGCTATCGGACACTGCTAAGAATGGCTGGCAGCTGCATAGGCTTTGATAGGGCCTTGTTTTCCCGCAGCAGAAAGAAGTCTGTTTGCAGTGAAGATAGAGGGCAGTATAATGTTATCTGCATATCAACATAGGAGTCAATTAATGTCATTAGAGGCACTTGTGTTTTTACAAACAATTGTTCTAATAGTCTAATCTGTAGCAAAACCTGGGATTGTTGAGAATCTTTTTCTGTATTTATTCAAAGGTATGTTTATTCTAGCTTCATGCAGAAAGACATACCTACATTTTTTCTATTTTTAAAAAAATTGGTTAAAAAGTTACGTTATGAGTTCTTCTAAATGAGAAAACAATTTGGGAAACATTCTCAAGAGGAATGTGGCAATCTTACAGTTATGAGAAGGGCAAGATATAGGTATGTTATGTTCAGGCTTTTTATTGACTAATCATCTTTCCTGTGATCTATAGTCTCCTTGACCTTCCTTGCTTCCCTAGAGAGATTCTAAGAAAGACATGTCAAACTCGCGGCGTCACGTGACGTCGCGCCACATATTGGGACAGTTTTGCCATTGCCGGCAATGGGGTGGGCATGGCTTCTGTGTGATGCATCCGGCCGGCCTGCCAGCAGTTTGATACCCCTGTTCTAAGAGATCAGGAGTTACCACCTTCAATTCAGTTTTTTCACTAGAAGCATTGTTGTTATTCATAAGAGGAAGTCCTGCCTTTGAGAAATTACTGAAACAAATTGGATTGGGGAAGTCAGTTTCTCTTCCCCATTTGGCAACTGAAAATTGTACAAATCTAGAATTCACTTTGAAATTGTTTTAAAAAATAAGTTAACTACCACATTTGGCATTTGGATTAAAAAGAAAAGTTTTCCAAATCCTTGGTTAATAGTTTATACCGTATTAACTTTTTAAAAAAAAAAAATTCCCAGAGAAGAGAGGGAAAGCAACATTGTAAAGTGATTTACAAAAGCTTAGTTCACATATAATCCAAAGAATGGCTTATTGTACATGTGAACGTATTCCAAAACAGGAAAAAAGTCACAGTATATAAACAAATTATGTGTCATACTGTAGAAACAAGTATGTGACAATATATATCAGCAATGCCTTTGGTTCATCAAGAACCTGGTTTATTTTCTATTAATTCTTCTTTTATCTGGTAGAGAAGAAAAGTGATTTTTTCCCTCTTATGAGTTCCCAAATGTTATTGAATATTTCCCCTTATCCTTCCACATTGTCAGATATTTAAATTGGTTTAATAAATATATAAAATTCATTTAATAAATTTAAAATATCATCACTGAACATAAATTTCTGAAGTGCTGGTATTTAGTTCCAGTTCTAATGTTTGCCTGCAAGACAGTAGGCAGATTTAAGGCCTGAGAAAGATTGAATAAGAGAATGTTGAAGACACTTTTTAAAAGATATTTAGGTTGTCTCTTGGAATCAGCTTTTGCATGCTGTGTGATTAAACTCATTTGCATCAGTTGTTTCTAACAACTGTATCAGTACAAATCAAATCAGGTTACTATGTTTATCATTAAAAATAAATATATTGTATGAAATTTATATTTTTATAATTTATCAGCAATGGGCACGGGTGTCAAACTCGCCGTGTCATGTGACGTGTTGCGACGTATCACAACTTTTTTTGCATTGCCAGAGCTCAGATGGGCGCAGCCTCCGCATGATGCAACCGGCTCACGGGCCAGCAGTTTGACACCCCTGGGTTAGAGCAATACAGTAATAAACTTCTTGCATATAATGCTTTTGCTTTATACTTTTCAGTAAAGAGTATGTGTTAAAAAAAACCCTAAAGTCTTTTATAGTCATGAAATTTCTTATCCTTGGTTGTAGCACATCATTTAAAAAAGAGACACAATCGTTACTGCTTGTATTTGAAGCCTGAAGGTATTGATTTAATGCATTTGGAGAAATGTATTTGTTAAAAGGACGCATGATTAGAGGAATATCTATTATGGTCGTAAATGTTCTAAAACATTAGTATTAGGTCATCATTGAAGAACAATTCTTAGATACAGAATCTTGCCCTAAATGAGGTGATTTAAAGAAAGGAATGAGTAGAGTGAAAAGATTGCTGACTGAGAGGAAAATGTCTTTAAGAATTATTTTGTGGTTTGGAAAACAGAATTTGAGCTATTGCATTTTGCTTAGGACCCTTAATTAGATTATCTTCTAAACTGCATGCCTTCCAGTTTTTCCACACATACTCAGATCCTATAGTGATGTTCCATAACCGATACAGTGCCACAAATTAAACAAGTGGATACGTTTCCTTGCTTCAGCTCTTCTGTTACATAGGCAGTAATTAAGATGGAGAACTAGAAATGATCATTTCAATTTTATCTGTGAATTCAAAACTGCCCTGAGGTTGGTGGATAGGCTTTTGTATGGTAGCCACTTGCAGCCAGCATTATTATTTTTTCAACAGGAAGTATCAGTGCAGAGGAAATGGCTAGATTTGCTGAACAAATATAATCCAATCTGTAAGGTAGATTTATTTCTTGGTTAGTTTGTGGTGTGTGAAGAAATTTACTTGTGAACAAATTTGAGATGAGCATCAGTTTTTCTTAATGAACTGCTACTTCCACTTCACTACTTTTCAATTTTGAGCCAGTGTTTTTCTGATGGAAGGCATTTTATCTTTTAATCTTTTTCTGCCTTGCTTTTCTTTTGTTAAATAAACAAAGTAAATGTTTCAGAATTCATGTTCAATTTTGGATCCATTTTTCCAGAGGAAATGAATCTTTGGAAACCAGACTTGATGATGGGTAAACCTCAGCTGTTTAGTAGTTGTATATTTGACTTCAAGCCCAAACCTTATTTGAACTATCTGAATCGTTTAAAACAAGGTTTGTTGTGAGTCAGCTTTTTGTAGCAATACAGCTTATGTCAGCTGTGTTATGTATTTATCATAAAACTTAGTTAAAAAAAGATAAAATTGCAAAAGGAAATGCTGAACTGTTAATACTTGTAGTAGGAAGTACTACTAATAATAACCACCACAATGTATTGCTCATTGCCAATAACATCTCCAGACTCTTTATTTCAAATTCATTTTGCCCTATAGAGCAAAAAGAGAATTTCTAAAATTCTGGGATACAAAAGACCAGTTTTTGATTGATAAAAATGATTTTTTTTAAAACTGTAAATGGCATAAAATAAACTGGATTGATTTCAAAAAGCATTTAACTCCATGGTTCAATTTAAAATCTTTGAATTTTTTGTAATTAATAAGAAAATTATAATAAAAAGTATTTAGTACAGTGGAAAAAATAGAGAACTATACTGAGGCAAAGGAGAACTTGATAAATATCAATATCAGAAGAGACGTTTTTTGAAGTCACTCTTTGTTTCCATTATTTTTTAACATGATTGTTTTGAACAAAATGTCATCAAACTAATTATCCAAGCTATGTGAATGACTTGAAATAATATGTAAAATCATCTAAAGAAACATACTCCTTTTAAATAAAAAAAATTGAATGTTTAAGGGTGATATCAAAATGGAATTGCTGGAATAGTGCTAACTTCGAAGCACTGACAATGAAAAAAATATATAATTATTTAAAGATTTTAAAAAATATTTTTCATACCCAAGCAGGCAAAAACCCAAACCTACTCTGAATAGGTAAAATAATTAATTTCAAAATAGTGATAATATACTTGGTCTGTCCCTATAAGATGCTACAATAGGCTTTTATTGACAGAGATAAAATGAAAGGTCTAAATAATTATATAAAACAAGCAAAGAGAACATGTTAATAAATATTTGCAAGGAAAACAGTTTGTGACAGAATCAAAGGTAGTATTCAAAACTGAATAGCTATAACAACTAATGAAAATATAAATCTCTTCATGTTCAATATCTGAAGGAAATTGAAGGCAATGTAAATAGTAACAAAATTTGACAATGACTTCAGACTGGCTCCATCAAGAAACATAAGGTTTAGCATTTGCAGCAGAAGATTACAAGCACTAGAAAAAGTGTAATAAAAATAAGGATTATGAACAACATCAAATGGAGTTAGATGAATATTGATCAAATAATAAACAGTTATAGAAAATTAAACAGATTAGGCAAGATATGATTGCATGGCAAAATGGTAAATTGGAATTTATATAAAAAATTGGTGTGATCACAGTATTGAAAAATTGCTTTAGGACCACGTAAAAAGTTTATGTGACTCTTAAGGTCAGATTGACTGACATGTAGAGGACAACACTGGACATTTAAGTAGTTGGGAAAAAAGCATATACAGTAGATGTGGCAACACCAAATGAAATCAGAGTAGCTTGAAAAGTAATGGAGACAATTGTAAAATATTTGGATTTAATAATTGAAACACATAGATTATGGAATAATCTGGCAAAAGTTTTTCCTATAATGAAGAATTAGGAACTATAACAATAGCTGGTTGAAATTTGTCTTTGAAATTTCTTTTTAATTAATTGAGCTCTGTTTTTCCCCGCCTAGTTTTATTTCTTATTTGTTGGCAGACAGTAATGAGATGGGTGGCCAAATGAAGTGTTTAAATAGAATAATATATTCAACCTCACAATATTTTTGTTTACAAAAAACAGCTTTTCATAAATCACATACATAATATAGAAACATTTTAACTATTTTTAGACTTTGGAAGACCAAACATTTTATCATCCTTCTCTGAAAAGGATAAAAATAGATTAAAATTATCCAAATCAATTGGGTGGTGTCTTGGGTGGGGCATACCATCACCTCTCTGAGAGGCATTTGCCACAGCATGGATCAACCCATATGTATTGTCCTTGGAGGCTTTAACTAACCAGGAAATGCATGGATCTAATATACAAGTGGCTGTACTCCAAAAATTCTGTATACTTTCTTGAGACTGAACTCATCCCAAAATTTGTTTCAGTCATGTTTATAGGAATCATCTTCATAGGAATTGACTAGATGGAGTCCAGCTCGGAATAAATCAGAAAGACTTTATCCACCAGTTGGCGAGGACACTATATTTTAAGAAAGATGTAGAGAAATTGGAACAGGTCAAGAAAAGACCTCTAGGGATGTTCGGGACATTAGAAACTGTGTCTTGGGAAGAGACATTGAAAGTGCAAGATATGTTTCAACTTCAAGCTATATTGAAGAATATAGCTGCACCCTTCAAATACAGAAAGGATGTCACATAGAATCAGAATTTTTTTGCTTTCTAGTCCAAATGTTCAATACATATAAATATGAATTTAAGTTACAGGAAGGTAGATTGTTTTTTTAGGGGGGAAAAACTGTTAATAGTAGATGAACAATGGAACTGACCACAGTGACAGATGGGGGGCTCTCCTTCAGCTAATGTGCTTAAGTGGACACCATACAGCTGCCATCTGGAATGCTTTGATTTGGGATTCTTGCCCTGAGCAGAACATTGGATATAAGGTTATGAATGGCAATTCCAATATGACTGCTAAGAATTATATAAAACTAGCTGTACCCAGCCATGCGTTGCTGTGGCTCAGTCTGGTAAAAGCGTGTGTTGCTTTTACGTCCAACAGATGGCGCTGTTTTTCAAAACATGTTTTTACCTGTCACAGGTGTGACATCTATATAATATAGGTATATAAAAACACGCGCGTATTTGAATGCAATGTTGTGTCAAAATTTCAAAGCAATCGGTGAAGAACTTTCGGAGATTTAAGATTTTGAACAAACGAACATTTACATTTTTATTTATATAGATAGATAGATTATTCTTCTTGCTCCTGATATCTCCCCCCCTTTTAATATTGCAGTTTTGACCTGCACCATTAGGCACAAAACAAGAGGAATTGGGTAATTTATTAATCCTCAAAATCTTACATTCCAAGAGTAATAGTCAGACAATATGAGAATATGGAGATACACAGATTGAGTCTAGGGACCACAGTTCACTCAGCTCTTCTCAGTATGATAGTGCATTACAAAAACAACTTTTGGTAAAGTACTTCATATAGAACTGTATCCCATTTAGCTGAATATCCTAACAGTCTTTCTTCAAATCTTTTCTGTCAACACCGAGTAGTCAGATGATGTACATACTCCTATATTCTCTACACAATCAGACAATTCCTTATGTTAAAGTATTGAGGCTTAGGAAGCAGGCAAAATGTTATTTATTATACATGAGTCACATAAAACATTCTAATGTTTAACTGGTTTACTCTGAACTTTATAACAGCTGTAGTGGCTCCTCCAAAATGCTGCTGAATCCTTTGTTGGAAACTACATTTATTTTTATTTAAATGAACGCTTGACAGATAAGCTGACACCTCATTATTCATCAAAAATGCTTATGTTTTATATCACAGTTTTCAAAATCGGCTGTGCATGAAGAGTGGTTTGGAATTATTTTTTCCTTCCTTTTTCCACCAAAAGATGTATAATGAAAAACAGTTTACTCTATATAAAATATTAATGTCCTGATGCCATTAGTTCATTTGAAGGGGATGAGAGAGTGGTATTTGTATTAAGAAGTAAGTTATATGTTCATTATGTTTGTTGCATAAACTCATTTGCCGCTGGGAATCAGATTGGTATCATTCCACTATGGGTACTAGTGTCACGAGGAATGATCTAGTACAGGTCCACAGTATTTTTATAACGCATGGCTGCATAAGGAAAACCATGTAACACATGATTTCCCTTATAGTGGGATCTTCCAGATGATATTAGAATATACTTTATTTATCATCTCCAATTAGTATGGTCAATCATCATTCCAAATGTATCTAGAGATAATAGTGCCCTAAAGCCCCTCTTTGTCTTTCTTTTTTCTTGTTTTTAACTATTTTTATTATAATAGTTGCATATAGCTTTTATGTTTATTTATCTCCGATCTCAATGAGAGAGATGGACAATTTCTAAATTTGATAAATAAAATATGGGAAAGACCTATGTGTTTACTAAATGTTTTATAAACCCAGAGGTTTATGAAAGGTTTACAGTACATATTTTGAAAGGGCAGAACTGTGCTATCAATTTTGCTACGTGACTGTACTTCCTTCATTGTAATATGAAATCAAAAGCAGCCATTCTAATGAGTCACAGTTGTCAGTTTGTTAAAATGCATTGCTGCATTGATTCTATTCACATAGACTTTCTTGTTTTTTAACCAGCAACAGAAAGTAGTTGATTCACAAGCTATGCTGAAAACAGTATGTTAAAACTGTCAGTAAACAGGAAGCAAGAGTAATCCTGTCTGCATTCTGTTATCTCCTATTCTCTTATTAGCAATATGTAAAACCTCACAGCTGGTCAATAAGATTATCAAGACTCTTCAAAATATGCCAAGCACCTAAGTTCAACCAATGCTACTGACCGTAGTCCAGATTTGTTGATGTGCAAGTTACAAAAGAAGTTAAACCAGTTTCAGTTCCATGGCTAAAAATCAGAAATCCTTGTAGCAGTAATGGTGGATTAAGCATCCACAATAAACCCTTATATTATCTGAATTAGCCTGGAATCTCATGAGTCCTGGCAAACTACACTATATCTAATTATGTTCTACACACCATCCCTCAATCTTAAAACAGCTGAGACTAATCTACTCCAGATATTCATAATCTCCCCCATCCCTTCCATTTATGAAGTTTTTATGAGATTGCTTTTATCCATCTTCATTGGCTCTAATAGCAATCTGAAACTAACCCTTTCTCTTGGGATTTTTCTCCTATTTAATTTGTTGTGTTTAAATTTCTGCAGTTTCAAATAATCTAGTTGATGTCATACTATCTACTATTAAAATTCTTTATTTTCCTCTGAAACCTTATCCCTCATTTCTTTAAAAACATTTTACATAAGAAACTTGGCTTCCTTATCCACAGTGTTCAACCATATGCAGATGTATTATTTATGTGAGGATATTTTGCTTCTATAACTTCTTTTAGGACACATGCTCTAGAAATAGGCAACAGCATATCAGCATACAATTTCCACAATTTAGGCTTCTTCTGATAAAAGATTTGGGTAACTTCGTCTCCATTCTGACATAGCCTTAAATGTGTGATGTAATGATTTTTAAGGAGGCCCATGTTCAAGTCCTTACTTAGCCATAAACATGCTAGATGGCTTTGGGCTGATCAGCCAACTTTCCTTATAGTATTGTTGTCAAGAAAGAAGACATCTGAATGTGTCTCTTTGAGGTCTTAGAAAAATAATCATATTCTGTAGAGTCCCTTCCATCACTTGTGCAATATCTCCTGAAAGCTGTTCATGGAATAGGGTAGGACAACCACTTCTGCCAGACCAACTGTGTGTGTATGCCAGTCTCCAATTAATGTGAAAGAATTCTGCTTCAAATCTTATTTGTAAAGACAGCTGGGTTATCTCTAGCCTTGGCTTATTCTTCCTTTCTAAATTCTTATAAGAACTATAAAATTGGAAAAATATATAATGTAGCCATTCTCAAGTTCCTTTAGAAGAAAAAGAGGATATACAAATACTAAATAAGGATTTTGCACTTTAAATATTAAAGTGAGAACAGAAACTGTCCTGATAATCCAAAAACAATATCAGGAGGAATGTTTCTGGATTAACAGGATCATGCCTGCCTTTGGATCATGGTCTGAGAGAAATACCAGACAATGTTGATACCTATTTTAACAGGACTATACCTCAGAGGTAGACTACATGCCCTCTCGTATGGAAGGTCCAAGTTCAGGCCCACAACTTATCAATGTAAAATCCTTCCCTCTATATAACCAGTGCTGGCTTAAAAGGACCAGTGTTCCTATGAACATGGTTAACTAAATTGGGGGTTGTGTTTTCCTGATGGTGCAAGTGTTTATGGTAATCCAGGAGGTTAACAATGAATTAGCAATTTTTATTTTAAAAAAGGCTAAAAGGATACACTTGCTCTTCTTTCATGAGTAGAGACGACCTGGAAAGCAGAATATGATCTAATCAACAAAAGCAAATCCTGGCTGCTTTGTGCTGAAACGTGATATTGTCTGTAGGAATGTTCCTCTGGGTTGAAGCGTTTTGGTCATGCTCCAGCTTCACTGTACAGATTCCAGTAATGCAGGGTTAATATAATCATGTGTATGCTAAATGGAGCCAGCTGGAGAAGATTCCGCCAGTGCTGCTTTGCTTCTTTGGCAGCTTGTTTGATTTTTTGTCAATACCATATGTATAATGCAAGGGACCCCCTTCTCTAGACACCCTGTCTCATTTATTGGCATGAAAGGAGCTGGGCGGTGGTGATGGTGCTGACACAGGCATGCTTACAGTATGATAATTAATAGGTATATGATCTCACAAGCAAGACTCCACCTCTGCAATGCTCAAGGATTTTAATTGCCTGCAAAATAATTTGAAATCACAATGAGAGAAGAGAAAACAGCTGTTTGATCTTAACTGATGTTGTCTTCTCTCTCTTTGCTAGAAGAGAAATATGTCACAATTCAGTCATATACCAGCCAGGGGAAGGATGAAATTAGTTTCGACAAGGGAGTCACTGTGGAAGTCATTCAAAAGAACCTGGAAGGATGGTGGTACATAAGGTAATGTCATTTTGGCATGTGCAAGCCTTTTGGTTCCAACAAAATCCTATATATTTCTATCAAAGGTAGGACCCAAAAATGTTTCAAATATATAGAAATGTGAATAATGTTATAAAAGCCAGTTAAACTATTTTAATAATATTTGTAAAATAAGATTTGCAGTTTGTAGATTTCTTCAGCTAGGGAGAGAATAGAAGACATGTTTTACAAATCAGAGAGAAAAATTAAAACCAAATATAGCTGTTCTTGCATTTAAGAAGGATGGGTGGTTAAGTGGATTTTCCAATCAAATTTTCTGTGGATTTTCCTAGTTTTTCCAACTAAAGCAGTGAACCAACTTCCATAGGATTGTAAAATGATATTTTAAACTATGGGAAGCTTTTAGCACTCTGTGTTTGTGTGTATACATGTATGTAATTTGCATTCAGCTGTAACAGAAGGTTTTTAAAGAGCAGCATGTTCTACTAGCATATGTGTTGAATTTTTGCAGAGAAGAGGTAATCTTGGCTGTAATTCAGACACTTTCCTTCTGGTAGCTTTAAATAATTAGTTCCATGCAGAAACCAAGGGTTTGTTTTTAATGACATAGTTCTAAATACATTAAATGCCACGTAGGCATTTGCTGTGCTCAGCACAATGCACTCCTGTTTCTGGTTGATGCAATAAATATCAAAAGCACAACAAAATATAAAAGTATTCAGTGTTAACTGTAACAGCCAGGTTTACAAACTGATCCTAATACTTTTGCTTCCTTACTTTCTTTGAAATATCCCACAGAATTTAGCTGGGTCTTTTCCCAAAGAGTGATAAAGATTGCAGCCTTGCAGTTCAACTATTAAGTAAAATCATTGTAATTCAAATTAAAAAAAAGAATATACTTTTCAAGAAGCCTGAAAACCTGGCTCCTTGAATGGCAAAGGGTTGTCTTGAAAAATGCAAATTTATGCACCTAGTCACATTACAGAACCGTCTTCTGGATGACCCATTTCACCCCAGGATTCTGTGAATTATATTCTGTTCATTTTAGTTTGCATATAAAATAGATACTTTTCATAGTTTGTTATTTGCTTTTGAAGTTTGACCATCTTACAACACCTATGGTTTGAATAATGAAAACATACTAAGATCTATATGTTATATAAACATAGTGATTGTAGTAACGTCTTCATTACTAACTTTTCCATCAACAATAAAGGAAAGCTGATAGAGTGGGAGTGGACTCTTAACACTGTAAGCAGAGAATGGTTGGCCTTGTGTCAGCTCTGCATTCTTCTCTCTTTAAATCATTCTCTGGACTTTAATCCAAAGCCAAGGGTGCAGGAGCAGAGTGCACAGCATTTGCAGGAGGAAAAACAAGGTCATCAACTCTCCCTGATTTTACTTTTGAATTCCCTTTTTGTTTTTAAAGATTGATTTTGTACTAGCACATTTTATTTTATCTTAAACCTAACAGAGCTTTAAAGTATTCAGCATTTTCATTTAAGATGACTACACTATAGGAAATTCTAGATTATAATTAGATTTTTTTATCCTCTCTGATCGCTCATATTGCAGTCTGAAAATAAGCTTTGTTTGTCTTTTTCTTAAACCAACCTTGAAAATACACAGAGGATGTCATTGGGTATCCTGCTCTCTTAGCTACTAATATACATGTAATGCTCAAAAATCCCACATATCATCTTCATACAAAATTAATTAAATTTCTAACTAGCCCTATCCATGTTTTCTAGTACAGAAATTTGACAACTTTTAAAGTAATCAAGTATCGAGGTACCACTGTATATGTATTTGTATGGATATATCTGGTGGTTGGGGGGGGAGGGAAGAGCTTGCTATTACAGGAAACTGTAAAAAAGGAGGATATTGTTCTTACAAAGAAGATGAAAAAGAAAACAATGTTTTTGCTGCTATTCTTCTATTTTATTAAAAACTCCCATGATGAGATGGTATCATGTTGTCAATTTTACATTCAGAATTTTTTCCAACAGAGATTGTTATGTTTATATAGTCACTAAATTGAGAGAGGAATGTGGAGAAGGTCTAAATAAGCTATTCCCCAAATAACACCATGCAACAGCTTGTTGCCTCTGGTATGATTTAAAGACCACTTCAGCTACCTTAATAGTACAACAAAAAATATTTTGTTGTTCACACATAATTTCTGAGATTTAACTTGGCCTGTTATTGGTCTTTAAGATAGTTCAAGGGTGTCAAAACCTGAAGGGTTTGTTTGAAACTGAATGGCAAAACCGCTCATATTATTCAGCACTAGAAGATGTATACTTTGTGTCTTGGATTGTAACAACGCTGATAGGAAAAGCCTATCTAGAATGACTTAAAGTAGAAGTTAGATCTCCATAGGATCTGTTTAATCCCACCTCTTCCCTTTGCATAATAAGTTAGCCAATTAAAGAGACTTACCTTGAGGGTAATGGATATGACCAGCAGCTCAGACTTCATTGGTACCCAAATATTATAAACCTCATGAACAGCTGTGAGGAATGTGCTTTGCTTTACATTTTCTTTCAACTCGGTAATGAAAACTGATTCTTTAAATTATTCTGAGATACAAAATTCCTATTCAGATCTTCCTCTAGTGTCATAATTGAATTAATGAGAAGGAAATTTTTTGTAGACTAATCAAGGATAGGAATTTTTCAATTTAGATTAGTACTAAAAGTAGTACTAAAACAACAAATGCTAGATATGCCCAAATGTAAATACAAAGGATATAAATATTTCATTATATTCATTATATATTTCTTACATCAGGTAGAGTCAGAAATACTGAAATTCTTGCATTCTTAGTTCTCTTCTGTTGTGGCTCTATATTCCATCCAATCCTCTGCTATGCTTTCCTTCATCCACTAAACAGATAATTACAGAGATTCATAAAAGATCACATGAAATGTTGCTAGGAATTAAAAAGGACACAGAAGAGGACATGCATTATGTTATCACAAGTAGCTTTGAAAACTGATGATCAGTAGGATAATTTCTGCTAATTAGGTCATTGCTATAAACAGTACTTGTTAGAAAGTTTTTTATAATGGTGAATTAGAAGCCGCAGGAGCAAAAAAAAAAAAAAAAAGTACGTTCCACCTTAAACTCTTAACATTCTCCTCCTTAAATATATATACAAAATGATGATTCTGGTCTGATTTTCACTTTTCTTCCCCCTTCCACTCCCTTTCTGGTTTCTTTCCCTCTGGAATAATTCCAGTGTTCTGGAGCTGGAAAGCAGATGTTTTAAAAGGGAAGAAAATGCTCAAACAGAGGCAATTTTGCCCATTCGCCTTTTTCCTTTAGAATCATGGTTGGAATATTGAGTTTTACCTTCAAAGAGCATTAAAAACATTAGTGGATTTTTGAATAGAGAATCCAAAAGCCCCCTTTTTCTGCCATGCCTTCTTGCAGTCTTCTGATTGTATTTCATTTTCAGAACAAGAAAAGGATCCTCTTTTCTCTCATTTTTGCATTTCTATACTTGTTCAGAAAATTGGCTAATAGTTGTTGCATTAACATGTACTTTAGGCTTTCCATAAAAACTAGCTATGAAAACTAATGGCTAATTTGTCCAGTAAGATTACATGTTTAATAAAGGGGCTGGATTGTGTTCAGTGCCATTTATTGTTAAGCTATCAAGAAGGCTGATTTGGGGGATTAACTGCATGATACTGCTGTCCATGATTGCTCTACTGTCCATCATGTAGACTTGGTTTATCATGTAGGTTTTTAAATTGTGCAGAGACGGAAGATATGAAACTTTCAAGTTTCGGGTTTCTAGATTGGATCTTCCTGTTTGGTTTTGACACGGCTAGAGTGCTTTGATCCTAACAAGAATTCTGTTGCCTAAGGGGCCAATAGAAGAGCACTTACACAGCCATTTCCTGAGGTGACATGGAAGGAGCAAGTAGGCTGCTTTTTAGTGCATAGTTGGGCTTCTGGGGAATATTGCGACTGCATAAGTTCTTTGTCAAATGTGCTAGTTCTGGGTATGATGGCCTAGGCCAGGGGTCTGCAATCTTGACCACTTTAAGACTTGTGGACTTCAGCTCCCAGAATTCCTTAGCCAGCTATGTTGGCTGAGGAATTCTGGGAGCTGAAGTCCACAAGTCTTAAAGTTGTCAAGGTTGCAGACCCCTGGCCTAGGGTTATTCCTAAATCCTATTCTGACTTGCTTAACTTTTTGCAGATCTCAGTTTCTAATCTTTCAGCTGAAATGAGAAGATTCTTGAAAACTTCAAAAGAAAAACACAGCTGCTTCACTGAATCTGTGTGACTGATTCATTTGTCCGGTATATATACACTGACAACATAAGATTTGTTTAAAATGAAACTAATTCTGTTAATAGTCATTGCATGAAAGAGAGCAGTTTTGTTTTCTTTTGGAATTCAGGAAGTAAGAGGAGACTTTCCATTAGCCTGGCACATTGTTTTCATTGTTTTCTTTCACAGATTTGAGCAAGAAAATATAAGGTGTTTTTAGATAAAATCACAAAATAGTTCCTGCTGTCTCCCATGAACAACTCTGCATTTCCTCAAATTAGTTGTCTCTCAGCCTTAGTCCTATAACAGTGATGGCGAACCTTTTAGAGACCGAGTGCCCAAACCACAACCCCAAACCCACTCGTTTTATTTTCTTCGCTCCAGGGTCATCAGGGTTGGGGACCCTGCGAGGTGCAAGTTGATTGGCAGGCCACTTATTTATCACAAAGTGCCAGGGCTGCATCAGCATTGTGGTGCCCTCGGGGAGGGCATGGGGGCGTGGCCCACTGTATGGGCATGGCTGGGGTGGGCATGGCCACCTCAATGTTGCTCATTGGGGGGGATGCCTGTGAGGGCCGGGCAGGGTTGGGGGAGATCCAGGGGGTCTCTGGCGGATGGGGCGATGGGCAGGAAGCCCAGCATAGATGGGGGGAGGACCGCAATCCTAGCTGGGACTGGGGGGGCCATGGTGCTGATGGGGATCCGGCTTTCTCTGCTTGGGGTGGCCTTTGGCTTGCTGGGTGTGGGCGTGCTCTACCACCTCTACTCAAGCTTGCTAGCTGGCCACTTCGCCTCCTTTGTGCTGGGTGTGGCCGCCGCTCCGGGTGGTGGTGGCGGCCTAATGGACATGCGCAAGCTGCTGGCAGCGGCAGTGCGCATGCCCACAGAGAGGGCTCTGAGTGCCGCCTCTGGCACACGTGCCATAGGTTCACCACCACTGTCCTATAAGCTTCACACCAGGGCCTGTGATTTTTACAGGGAATTCTCTCTTTGTTACCCTTGGGGTTGTGAAGAGGCTGCTATTGAGTTGTTTATTCTTATCTGTAGAGTCCTTGGTGCTCTCTGAGCTTGGTTGTTTTCTTGTAGACATTTCATTCTTAGACTAGGTAACATCTTCAGTGCTAGAAGGGAGTGAAAATTGCTTTCTATTTATGTACAGTAGCTTGCCCTGTCAGTATTGGTGGGAATGTTGTCTTCTTCTTGGTAGTTCCTTGGTTAGACCTTTGTTTACTTCTTGATTGTTTGAATTGGTAGTTCAATGATTAGAGTTTTGTTTATTGTTTGTTTGGTGTTAATCCTGATATTAATCCCTGCTTATATGGAGTGTTGATTGCTGGCAAGGGGGTATTCTGATTTTTTTCTTTTCTTTTACCTTTTTATGGTTTCTTTTGAATGGTGTATAAATGTTCTTTATCTTTATGTGTTACTGATGGCTGAGTGCCAAGCTTCTAGGAATTCCCTAGCATCTTTAACTTGGTCTACCATGCTCAATTAACTATGGTTAAATTTGCCCATGTGCTGTGAAATTAAGGAGCTTTTTTTTAATCATGTCTTCTGAAGCTAGTTGGTGTTCATGATTCTTCAAGACTCTTATCTTCCAGAGTGTGAATAATGTTGCTCAGTTGGCCAGGAGGCACTGACAAACTGAACATGCTTTTTAATAATTGACTACCGTAATTTCTTCCATATTTCTGAAATAGTTTCTTTTTTATTTATTTATTTATTGTCCTTTTTTTCAAATTTCTGTGTTTGATAAACTTGAAACTGTGAGATTAGCTTCTGAACTAAATATTTCTGGGGCTGAATTGTCTAGTTAGCTTTGATTCAAATTAAGTCCTTCTGTTAATATAAAATTTAAAAATATGCTAGAAATAAAAACTAATGTATGTTTTTTCCTCCCAGTATTTCAAAGTGGGATTCTTGAAGAACATTTACTTAAGAATTAATTTAATTGAAATTACTAATATTTTATTTTGAGTAAGTAGTCATTCTCAAGATCTTCTTCTCTACTCTGGTAGTCTTTTATTATGTCGTTCTCGACTTACAATAATTCATTTCGTGTCGGTTCAAAGTTACAATAGCACTGAAAAATGTGGTTTACGACCATTTTTCATAGTTACGACCTTTGCAGCATCCCCATGATTATGTGATCAAAATTCAGATGCTTGGCAACTGGTTCATATTTATGACCTTTCCTGTGTCCCAGAGTCATATGATCCCCTTCTGTGAATTTCTGACAAGCAAAGTCAATGGGGAAGCCAGATTCACTTAACAATGAAGTTACTAACTTATAAACCGCAGTGATTCATTAACAACTGTGGCAAAAAAAGTCATAAAATGGGGCAAAACTCACTTAACAAATGTCTCACTTAACAACAGAAATTTTGGGCTCAGTTGTGATCGTAAGTCGAGGACTACCTGTACTTCTGATAGATAGTTCCTAACACTATCAGTTCAAGGGTATTTGCACCTCTTCTGACTTTCTTCCTTAATTATTATTTGTGGTTAAAAAAAAATAGCCATTTCTTTGAAAAGCATGGAATGATTGCAAATAAAAGATAATGTTACAAATAAAGCAATTCAAATGCATTTGAAATTTGGTATAGTTGTTACAGTGATGGCGATAGTGAAATACTGGACTAGACTTAAAAAGATCCAGACTTTTAGCCATGGAATCTCACTCAATGACTTTGGCCCAATCCCTCTTTCTGAGCCCACTCGGCTTCATGGGATGGCCGTGGTAAAGATAAGATGAAGGATGACCTCTTAGCAGCCCCCTTAAAGTTTTGGAGGAGAAGCATGATAGAGATGTGACAAAGAAATATCGTTTATAGAAATGTTCCTAATCATCAAACTAGAACAATATAAGAAAACAATTAGAGGAAACCAGGTTAGATTATTTAATAGTTTTATTATTTTTAAACATTTCAGTCATCTTTCTAAAATACAGATAGTCTTTGACTTATAACCATAATTGAGCCCCAAATTTCTGTTGCTAATTAAGACATTTCTTAAGTAAGTTTTACCTCCTTTTATGACCTTTCTTGCCACAGTTGTTAAGTTCGTAGCACAGTTGTAATCACTGCAGTTGTTAAGTTCATAACACAGTTAAGTAAATCTGGCTTACCGATTGACTTTGTGTATCAGAAGGTATCAAAAAGTGATCACGTGACCCCGGGACACTGCAACTGCAGTGGTGGGACTCAAATATGTGAACAACCGGTTCTCTGTGTGCCGCTTCTGGAAGTCCATTCTGGGCCTGGGCAACAAAAAATTAGCTACTGGTTCTGCCGAAGTGGTGCGAATTGGCTGAATCCCACCACTGTGCAACTGTCATAAATATGAGTCAGTTGCCAAGTTTCTGAATTTTGCTCACAAGACCATGGGGATGCTGCAATGGTTATAAATGTGAAAAACAGTTGTAAGTCACTTTTTTCAGTGCTGTTGTAACTTCAAACAGTCACTAAACAAACTGTTGTAAGTTGAAGGCTATCTGTAATGCTAACTCAGTTTCTGCACCACATTTTGTAATTATGGTATAATCAGCTAAACTGCAATCACTATTTGTATTTTCAGATATTTAGACAAAGAAGGCTGGGCCCCAGCATCATATCTGAAGAAAGCAAAAGATGAGCTTCCCTCTCGGAAAAAGAACCTTACAGGACCAGTGGAAATTATAGGAAACATCATGGAGATCAGCAACTTGCTGAACAAGA
The DNA here is from genome assembly GCF_001527695.2 of Protobothrops mucrosquamatus. Lineage (NCBI taxonomy): Eukaryota > Metazoa > Chordata > Lepidosauria > Squamata > Viperidae > Protobothrops > Protobothrops mucrosquamatus. The sequence goes on from NW_015386482.1 coordinate 1,369,505, forward strand.
AATCTTCCAGTGACAAGGAAACTCAGTCAGAAATTGAAACGATGGAATCACATGTCACCAAGAAAGAAATAAGCTTGCCCATCTTGTGCAATGACTCCAATGGCAATTTCATGATGACCCAAGACAAGCAGATTTCAAAGCAGGTGCAGGGGTCTCCTGCCATAGCACGGATTGCCCCACAAAGAGCTCAAATAAGTAAGACCATGATGATCTTCTAACTTTCCCTCTCTCAAAGCTTATCACTTAGAAACACAGATAAAATGGGACTGTAAATTGATAAAATGGTGGCTTGGAAGAGTTAGAAGGCTTATGATTTAAACATTTTGCTGCCTCTTGAACACATCTGTCCATTCTGATATTTCTCAGTTGTTAATTTTTCCAAATTTAATTTTATTTCATTTCTTTATGAGTTTAAAATCTTATAAACTGTTATACAAAAACAGTTAGTTTGGTCAATACTGCTCCTTTGCATGCAATTATTTTTTAGCATGTGTAAGATTACATATACCTTATATGGGGATCTGCATCCCAAGTTTATATGAAGCTGAGATATGCATATTGTTCTGCATATGAATGTGCAATTACTCAGAAGTAAGCCCCATTTAATTCTGTGGAAAATTAATGTAAGATTGTAGCTTTAATCTTACAACTCTTCGATAATGTTCTCTTCTATCATTCCTTGGGACATGCTGTAGCTATAATCCAAATTCCAAAATTCTTAACATTGAGATAGACAGCAATACGTTATACACTGTGACTGGCAATAGTGTGTGATATGGGGTATTGATTACCTTCCTAAACTGTTTTTCCTATGCTGCTGTGTGGATTAAACTGCCATTAGTTGTTCATTGTTGCCCATTCTGTGCTTGTTTTGTCCCTAGAAGGACTGTGTACACTTGAATTTGAGTAGTTTTAAGATTGTTGGTTACTCATGTATAGCGTGCTCCCTCTCTCTCTTTCTTCTACACACATACCCTTACTCATGTACATACAAACACATACACAACACAGAAATATTAGTTATTTTAGAGTAAAGTGATATATTGCTAAGAAACTTCCTAAACTGTGGACTGTAGGTTGCCATTCTACTGTCTATCTCAGCATTGATCCTATGTCTAATACCTCCAAGATCTATGATAGACTGCAGGGTTTGGGTATATAAAAGTAATTACTGTTTCTTGAAAAGGCCCATGATGCCCCCTTCTGATCAGCCCGTATACTGCTTCTTAATATTAATTTTTCTAGCCTGTTTCCATACAAGGTATATAAGCACAAAGCACATAGATTTGTCATATAATCAATTCAGTGAATCTAATCCTTGAATAAATGAACACAATGGACATAATAGGTAGCACCATTCCATATAAAACGTACCTAGAAAAGTTATCTATAAATCTATAGTCTGCCAGGACCACTGATTTTTGCACATCTTTCCACAGTGTGAAATAATCTGCACATTTGTGTACACACACACACACACACACACACTAAGGTCAGCAATAATTCATATGATGTTATCTCCACTTAACCCTCTTAACTCTAAAACAACTATTGTATTGGAAACAACTTGAAACAGAGCTGAAATCCATATTAGTAATCTTGAAATTATTTGTATGTTGAAAGGACTGTCTGGTAGTGTATCTGGTAGTGATTCCCTTCTTGCTAGAGAACCTGACCATGGTTATTCTTCTCTGATAATAAGCCTCTTAAATTAAAGTAATATGTTACATATAGATTTATTTTTTGAAATTTCCCTTGGTATAAAATATAAGAGTTAGTTTGATAACTTAAAATAGTGAAATCATAATTGCTTTACAAGTTTGAAATAATAATACTGGCATATTGATTCAAGCTTAAATATAAGGATTGCCTGTTACTACTTGAACATGTAAGAATATTAGAAATATTGAAAAAGCCCATTTTCCAGCTCTAGAAGACCAAGTAAAACAGTACAAGTAATATATTATTATGGTCTGTTCTGGAATGTCCTCTAGAGCAGATTCTTTTCATCTGCTCAAGTTTTTTTAAATACTGTGGCTATTAGAATATTTTTGATTGAAAAAAAAACCTCTGGACTTAAGAGTTAATAAACATTTTAATAAATCACTTTTTACCCTTTTACTCACAATTTTACTGACAATAATTTGGAAATATTCCTTCTTTGTGAAGGTTCTCCAAATCTGCGTATGAAACCTCCTCCAAGAAGAGAATCTAGTTTGGTGAGTAGTGATTTTGTTTTTATATTTAAGTCACTAAATATTTAGTATTACACAAACACATTGCCTAATATTTACAGCTTAAGTACAGGAAACCAGCCCTTGGTTTCCCACTGAGCAATTAGGAAAACAAGTGGGTAGGTTAGGTTTTTTTTATCATGAGGTAAAATATTATGACCTGGGTAACTAAATTCATCCATGATGGTGGTTAAATAGATCCCTATAAAGTAACATATTGCTAATGTCTTTTTATGAGGTGTACGAGAACATAAGCTTATTAGAGTGTTAGTCAACCTTGTTTTTAATCTTTCAGCCAGAAATGCTGAAGTGAAGCTCCAGTTTCATAACCATAAATTTTGTGGTATGCAGATTTTACTGTGTGTTCTTTATTCAAAAGTATGGTAGTTTAGTATATATCAGAGTTAAGAGAATTTAAGATAGCCTTTCCCAATACAGTGCTCTTCAGTGTTTTGTATACAACTACCAACATTTCTAATTCTGATCAGTAGGACTTTTAGATGGGTCTAGGACAACTCGCCCTGGCCCACTCGCCGCGAGACAACTTGCCATGAGACAATTCAACACAGGATGAACTCAAGAGAGGGACAAGTTAATTGCAGGGTGCTTTGTCTTGCTTTAGGTTTGAACCTTCTCAGGTTAGAAGTCCTAAGGCTGGGGTGAGCTGCAGTTCTACTTGTCTCTCTCTTGAGTTATCCCTCATTGAATTGTCCTGTGGCGAGTTGTCCCACAGCGAGTTGACCGCAGAGAGACAGCCAGGGTGAGTCAGCCAGGGTGAGTTGACCATGGTGAGTTGTTGAATTCTGGCTTTGATTTGATGTGCCACTACTGATGTCACTTTGATTTTCTTGCTTAGGGAGTTTCAGCAGCCACCATTTATATTCATTTGTCTCTTGCAAGTAAATTTGTAATAATTTTATTTTAAATGCCCTCTTCCCTTGTTCCCTGACATTTTTAATTAATCTCTATGTCACTGTTTATTGCCACAGGGCTTTCAACTACCTAAACCTCCTGAGCCACCTTCAGTGGAAGTTGAATATTATACTATTGCAGAGTTCCAGTCTTGTATTGCTGATGGAATAAGCTTTCATGGGGGACAAAAAGCAGAGGTAAGACTAAAATGGAAAATGAGTCAGTGATGGATAGTTGTCATATAGTGAGCAAAAATCAAAGAGAAGCTTGGATAAAAAAATAAATGTATTAGTGTTTTGTATCCATAATTAATTTATGATTTAATCCTTCTCTAGGTTATTGACAAGAATTCTGGGGGCTGGTGGTATGTCCAGATTGGAGAAAAAGAAGGCTGGGCTCCAGCATCATATATTGATAAAAGGAAGAAACCCAATTTAAATAGGCGAACAAGCACTCTGACCAGGCCCAAAGTTCCTCCCCCTGCTCCTCCTAATAAAGTAAAGGATTCTGAAGAAGTAACAGCTAGTAGTACCACAGCTTCAGGAGATGGCCAAGATTCCCCACACAAGCAGATGTATGAGGAACCAGAGTATGATGTGCCTGCCTTTGGTCATGACTCAGAATCTGAGCTGAGCCAAGGAGAAGATGGTAACTCAGACAGAAGCTTATTCCACCTTCCAAAACCTTCCCCTGGATCATCCCTCCCAAAAGCAAAATTTCGAGTTGGAGAATCTTCTGATGATGTGACTCATGAAGAGGAAACAATCTATGAAAATGAAGGTTTTAGACCTTACATAGAAGATGCACTGTCAAACAAGGAATCTAGTGGAGATTCTGATTCTCGAAGTTCCTCACTGTCTTTGATTCAAAGAAATTCTCCATGTTCAATTTCTCCTAAATCCTCCCTTCTGAAGCCCAAAAGTATTCAAACAAACTTTGGGAAGTCTCATTATAGTCATAATGAGGAGACAAAGCCAAGATCAGCCTCAGATGCTGGCCTAAGTAGCATACCCAAATCAAGCACAAAAAGGGATACTGGAGAGTTCATGTCTAGCAGAGGAAAACCAATGGTGAGGCCAAAACCATTTCTGAACAAAGCAGATTCTCAAAGTCAAGAAATGATGAATATCAGTACTTTACGTCATCATCTGAGACCAACTGGGCAACTCAGAGGTGGACTTAAAGGTTCAAGAAGTGAGGAATCTGAAAGTCCACCTCAGACAACTTCTGGAAACTCTGAAGAGTCTTTCAGAAGAAATTCTGCAGAATTCATTACATCTTCTTCCCATACCTTATTTTATGCCAGCCAGCTAGCCAAAACAGAGAATGAAAGTAACCCATCAAAATGTCTGTATATAACCACTGATTCTTATCAAAAAGTTCAAGATTCTGAAATCAGTTTTCCTGCTGGAATAGAAGTGGAAGTATTGGAAAAGCAATCAAGTGGATGGTGGTATTTGAAATATGGAGAAATAGAAGGGTGGGCTCCTTCTCATTATCTGATGTCTTTTGATAACCAACAACAAGAAAACACTTCCACTGGAGAAGATACCACATCCAATATATCACAGGCAAGAAACAGAAGAAATGAAAGCAAATCCAATAGCTTGGAGAAAATAGAGAAGAAGGTCCAGGCACTGAATACTATCAACCAGAACAAAAGAACAACACCCCCTATTCCTAATAAGCCACCTGGTGGCTTCTCCAAAACATCTGGACCTGTCAAACTGCGAAATGGAGTTAGACAGCTAGCAGTGAGACCACAGTCAGTGTTTGTTTCTCCACCCCCCAAGGATAATAATCTGCCTTGTTCCCTGCGTAGGAATGAGTCTCTTTCTGCCACAGATCATTTGAGGACTGTACGTCGTAATTCATCTTTCAGTGCTGCCCAATCCCAAATGAATGAGTCTAAAGTAAAACATGCTGGTCGATTGGTCTCTGAAGAGTCAGATAATGCCTCCTACATACCAACTGACCGCAATGGAATTCCAGTGTCCACTGTCAGGCCCAAGCCCATTGAAAAATCTCAGTTCATTCATAATAATCTTAAGGATATTTATATCTCCATTGCAGATTATGAGGGAGATGAAGAAACTGCTGGATTTCAAGAAGGTGTCTGCATGGAGGTATTGGAAAAGAACCCAAATGGCTGGTGGTACTGCCAGATCATGGAAAGTGGGAAACCATTTAAAGGCTGGGTGCCCTCAAATTATTTGGAAAAAAAGAAATAGTATTGCAATGTATTTAAATTCACTAATTTATACTTCCCTTTGGTGTACATTTGGAAGGTGGGAAAAGATACAAAGATGTATTTCCTTTACACTATTGTGCATTCACAAGACAGTTCAGTTTTGCTTGTTGCCCAGAAAGTCTGCCATCTTTTAGGATGTTTTGAAGGAATGGTCTCATTCTGCAAGTACCAAGAAAATACATCTGGAATTAATGCCCTTTTATTTTATTCCCCCCCACACACACACAAAGATGTACATCAGGATACATTACCCTATTTCCTGATTTTAATACTCAGAAACCAAATGTGTGCCTTTCCATTCTAGTTTGGAATTATGGGTTTACTTGATTGGGAGTTTGATGCCAAACCCAAATGTGTTTTATAAAAACTCTGCTTGTTCACTTCTTCCATGTGATGTGGCCATAAATAGTATTTGGTTGATCCCTCCCTTCACTCAAGATGTGTGGGGAACAGAGCAAGTGGAGAAAATTTTCAAGGAACCATCACTCGGCTATTGCATTCGGATCTCTAGACTGAAGATCTGAGAAGGATTTTTTTTCATTTCTGGTATTGGATTTGAATCACATATCATTCTGTTTCTCCAGTACTATCCACCCTGTTTTTTTCTTCTTGTATTCCTTACTTATCACCTGGATCAGGAATGAGGAGGAGTATTTTTTAAAAAGTTATAAGTGGACTTTGAAGTGTAATCCAATTTTATGTGGTTTCCTAATGTTTGTAAACATGCTAAAACTATGAGTTGCACACAATCTCTTCTGCACACTACTTTCAACTTTAATATTTTCCTTTTGTGGCCTTCTGAATAATATGTACTGCAGTTATTTTGAGAGTACTTGCCAGACAACTCAGTTATTCAGAGTTCCAGATATCAACTAAGAACTAACCAAGTTTTATCCAAATCTAAAGAAGATGAGAAGAAGAAGGCACGTAGTGCGACCTGCTTCTCTTTTTGTTGGGTTATGGCCTATTACGACTTGGCTTGGCTAGATTTCTAAGGGAGGGGAACACCTTTCTCAAACATCTGCTTCTTCTCCTCTTCTCAGGCTCTACCTTTTGGCTGTGGCAGAGTTGCACTGGGTTGCACCTGCCCTATTTCACCAGGGCATTGGTGTTGCTATGCTGATCTTTATCCCAAGCCCTGCAGGACTCCCTACTCTTGTAGTCCTGGAGAAAGGAGTGAAGGAAGGTGCGTAGAGAAACCATGCAGATGCTGCTTCTCCTCTCACCGTGCTCACTGTCAGAACCAATTGTGTGCGTTCTATGTGTTCTGTGTGTGACTCCTCACAGGACAGTTCAAACAAATAGAGCTTTCCTCAACAGATCATGGCAATTAGCATTACCATCACAAATAGAAAAATAAAAATGGTGGAGCTGAGCTGAGCTGACTATGCGTGCCGCTTTGAAAAAAACAAACAAAATTTGCTTCCACACAATTGGCCATTGTCTTGCTTCCTTTGTTATGAATGGAAGGGTTTGGCATGTTTACATTTGTATCACCAATGTGTATGAACAGACAAGAATATGAAAATCACTGCATGCAAGGAGGCAGTTGCCCAATCCAGCACGCTGTATGTTTGTGGAAAGTTATTTATTTTCTTGAATACTTTACTAAGAAGAACGTGGGATATCCAGAATTAGTTTGATGTTGCAATAAAAGGAAGAGTGTCAAAATAGGTGCTATGTCTGCACATCTGAATGTTGATGGTTCATCAAGTTTCTCTTCGTTTCATGTCCAATCAATGCTGATTCTTACCTGGCAGAGAAGCATTTATGTTTTCAAAGTCAGAATGGGAATGAGCAGAAGCCATGGATGTTACCAACTGCATACTTGGTTTTAGTTTATATATGAAGAGGAAGGGAGAGATTTTTATTAGTAAATACCAGTCTTCTGAAAAAGTTTTTTTAAAGAACAACTACAAATTATTTTGTTCTTCTCACTTCTTCTCAGTTTTCTACTGAGCGATATTGTCAAAGGGTGATTGAACAGAGCACCATTAGACTGGGAATGTTACAAAGTAGGAATTCTGTACTCACATATCCTCTTTTGCCTTTTTATTTATGATTTCAGATGCTTTTTTTTTTAAAAAATGAGATTTTTGTGGAAAAGCATAAAGATTAAAACCACTCGGGTTTGTGCAAAGGCTTTGGGGACAAAGTGTGTTTATATTTTGATGCATCTTCATTTACTAGCCTTGCAGTGAACTTTGTAATTGGTAAACAACAGCCACAACACCAGAAGGCCTTTATTTAAACAATATGGAAATCAGACAACAGGTTTATCGTCACTTTGAAGCCCAATATGGAAAATGAAGAAAAAGAGTTGGGGATTTTAGGGAGAAAATGTTAAGTAATCTGGTTATCTCCAGCAACAGACTTACATTCTACCAGTGGAAGATGAAAGAATCAAGATTTTTAATGAGGTCCAACTCATATTTTTTCTGAACAAATAAAAATTAAGTATATTTTGAGATGTTTTAGCTTTCTGAAAATTACATAATTATCACTTGATTCTTGCCTCTTGTATATTTTTCATTGTGTGTTACATATATGACATTACAAAAATAACTTGAGGGATTGATTTCCATGCTTCGTGTGATTAATGCCTTTCAGGCTGATCTATTACAGTGCATCAGCACTGCTGTTGTCCATGTTTCTACAGTGAAATAGCATGGAAGAAGGGGCCTGGCGATGAAGAGGAAACCCCACAGGCCTCTGTAACATCAATAATAAATTCATTTGGGGAAGACAGGTTTCTACACCACAGTGCATTTGAAAATGGTGTGGTTTTGCCCAAAGCTCGTTTCCATGAGGCTTTACATCTCAAATGTTTCCTCATATTTATGTTTTGTTAAAAATTGAGCAGCAATTTAAGAGACTGCCAAAGCTGTTTGAGTTTAAATAGTATTATTTTCTTCTGCTGGACAGTATTAAGTAGAGCAAAATCATCAAGTAATCTGCTAGATTGCAGTATTAATGTTAGTGATTTAGCAACACATATTAATAAGATTTAAAAAAAAACCAATAATGATGACGAAGTGGTTCATTATTTTTGAATTAATGCACTTTAACCATTTTAAACCAAAATGCAGGAAAATCAAGTGCATTGTTTAAAGATGCAGTATAAATTGTCATTATAAGAACATCTATTTATTAAAATAATTTATGATTATTTAAAATTTGTACTATACAGTTTTGTTCCAAAGATGCCATCATCTCTTGGGAAAGCTAAAAGTGCAGCTCCCAAAAATCCTGCACAGAGCCATCAAGACTCTTCAAATACAGTAGATTCAGGTAGACAGAGTCAATTTTTTGCCTGAGAAGGGCTCAGTATTTCTTGCTGTACAGAAGCAAACTGGTTTGTAATATTCTTAAACATCTAAGCACTGAGGAGTTACGTGTACAGAATTGAACCAAAATGGATCGAGAGATTCTGAAATTATCTTTTACAGATTCCCTAAAAGGGTTAACCATTTCCAGCCACATTTGGGATGAGTGGTATATCTCTTTCTCTATAGTGTTACCAAGCCTTTAGCCAGTCCTGTTGCTGCATCTGCAGTTTTTTGGGGCAAGAAAATCACTGAGTTCATTTTGAGTTTAAAATGTTGCTGCAAATTCTTAAGAAAAAAAATGTCTTGCATAAATATGATTTGCCCATTCTTTCAGTAAGGAGAATAGCTTTCCATATTTTTTTCTGTCTGTTATAGCTGCATTTTTTTATGCAACAGTAATATTGAACTGGCACATGTAAGGACTGGTTTCTTAAAATGTCTCTTTAGAACAGTTATCAGTCAACAAATCAGTTTGCTTATCAATTTGCATTTTATGCATTATAAAAGTGAGCCTTGATTGTCCTATAAAACTGCCCCAATAATATAAAAAAAATTACATAAATAAAGTTGGATAGGTAGTTTTCTGAGCTAAACTTGTTTATCATTTTTTGTTTTAAATATTTATGTATGTCACATCTCTAGAAGCTTTATGTAGGGGAACTTGTAGCTGGTTTTATGGTATATGGAAGTAATATCTAGGTTCAAATACAGGGAGAAGGATAAATAAAGGGCACTATCAAGCACCTTCTTAATTTAGTCAGTTTCACTGTTTCCCACATGTAATCTATAACTTGCCCTTGTAAATATTAGATATGTGTTTAGGGATTGGAGAATTCAAATTTTAGCGCCAGGCCAGTGCATGAAGTAATATATTGAAATCCCACTCACAAGGGCTGTAGCTTTCCCCATCAAAATATTATCTGCTAATTCTAAAATTATTTTGATCATAAGCCTGATGATTTTTTTTTTAAAAAAAACTATATAGTACTTTAAAATAATCTAGATCTCAATTTTTAAATATTCTGGGGGCTAATTGAATATTAAGCCAAAGATTGCACTCTTAGAAAGAGAGGAGTGGCTTCTAGTCATTTCCTGGTTCTTTAAATTGCCTTGGTTTTCAAAAGTAATGCATAAAACAAGAACAACTCAAAATGCAGGTTGATATATTGACAAAATCCAAACAATGAAAACTTTTTTTCTGCTGTATACTGCAACTTTAATAATAATGAGCACTTCTGAATTTGTTATTGCAGATTTATATAATGCCTGAAAAAACATTCTTGCTTTTTTTTCTTAATTTCTACATTTTAGTGAGTTAAGTTTAAAGCTTATTCCTTTTTAAGTACATATATTTTAATACCCCGAGTAATAGAATTAGGATTGTAATGAGTTCCCTCACAAGATATGGTAGTAAGCTTGGTTTACCACAGTTTTGTTTTTTTTTACAAATCTGAAATGGTTCTATTTTTCTAAATCCATTTATTCAGCAGGGGAATAGAGATATAGATTGACAAAAATCAATCGTAATTTTCCGTTGGATTCATGGAATTAGTTTCACAGCTCTTTGACTTTCTAGAGCAGTGTTTTAGAAAATGGAGAACTTTAAGACCTGTGTGTGGATTTCAACTCCCAGAATTCCTGTGCATTTATACTGCATTAGCAACTACATTTGTTCCAATGAACTGGTTCCAAAGTCTTCCTTTCAGAAACAACACTGAACATTTTGACGATGGCATTATAAAATTGTGCTTTTTAGAACTACTTTTGATTATTAGAATAGCTTATTTTATTTTAAAGTTATACTTATTGCTTCTCTCCATTTATAAAAAATTGTTACTGCTTTCTGTCATTTATGAAAAAATGGAAGGGAAACTGATAAAGAATTATTACTTGCATTTACTAGCATTACTATAGCAATAGTAATATTTAAGTTCATTTTGCATAATTTGTTCATTATGTTTTTTCAATTATTGTTACATTATATTCAATATTTGCATTCTCGGTGGAGTATCCAAATAGAGGATCAGTGCAATATTGAAAAAGCAAAAACAGGTTCCTCATCCAGGACTTGAAGTGGATGCACAGTGTGATTTTAACCATCTGTCATTTTTGATCATGCACTCTTAAGGAAAAACATATAAGAATTGAGGAAAGTTGAACAACAGCAGAAGTAGGCAGGAAGTGGAGGAAGAAAACTTTTGGAAAAAGATGGCTATGTAACTTTGAAATTGCCAGCAGAAGTTTATCACATTCAGATAGAAGTATGACATCTTGATTCACAGGCTGTTCAGCTGTAACTTTTCTTTGCAATGTTCAGTATTTTTCCATCTTTTTTGTAGCTGTATGCATTCTTTTTAACTTAAGCAGAAATTCCAAATTCTTATCTGATTTACATTTCTGTCAGAGGAATTTACTCCTGAATTGATATGTAGCTGCTGTTTATCATGCTATAGAAGCATGACATAGATTCTGGAGCCTGGAACAGAAGTTGGCATGCTGAAGGCATGTTGACAAAGAGCACTTACTCTTAAGTCTGCATGAAACACAAGAAATAAATGCTTGAAATAGAGTATGTCTATATTGTATGGTATCTTAATACTCAGTCTCTTCCAGAATTAGACTGTTTAAAAAGGGAAACTTCTATGAAGTTGCAGCTTGAACTCTCCTTTCTTAAAAAGAAGAAAAGATTCAGAACTTTATTAGCCCATGGTCACAATCATCACTAAAGTAGCAAATAAATAAAGTGGGTGGATAAAAACTATTTCCAGCTTCATTGTAACTGAAAGTAAAATGCCTATGTTCATATGCTTGACATTAACACTTGATTTTATATAGAAATTATCTTAGCCATTTACCTAATTCATTGCACCGGACTGAGTGAAATGTCAAATACGCATGCAGAGCCTGAATTGTAAGTCAACCTTTCCAGAAGCGACAGTTTTCAGAAATTGGGACATTTCTATACTTCATGAAATTAGAAAATCAAACAGATCTGGGAATTTCACTCCTCACTGAATTTTTTCCCCCAAAGAATGTCCTCTTCCCATTTAAAAATCACTCTTTTATAGATAAATAATTTTATTGAAGTTTTTAATAAAACACGCTTTTCTTAAATACATTTCTATAAACAACAAGCTTTTTTAAGCGAATAGGAATGAGCAAAAAATAGACTTATAAGTTAGCCACTTCATATCTACTGGACATCTTATTTTAACATGGGAATGCATATCTTAACAAAATACCCTCTCTAGAATTGCTTTTCTAAATTAGGGAAGGGATAGCAAGGATGCCTTTCTTCATGCTATCAGTGTGTTTCTCAAAGGAACATCTACTTTCTTGTTTTTATATTCCCATTGATTACTTGAGTGCAACAGACTCCAGTTAGGTTTGGTTTTAGAATATTCCAGTTAACAGTCTATTTTTTAGTTTGATAAAATTCAGACTCTGCACATGCAAAGAAAATTCGTGACTTTAACAATACATTAACTATCAACCATAGTTTGCTGCTAAATAGTCAAAATCAGATCTCAGAAAAATCAGCCGTATATTTTATGGCTAAATCAGGGGTACTTTACCTAATCTTAGGCCTTTAACAGGTACAAATTAGTAGAGCATAAGTTTCTTTGTAAATATTTTTTTCAAGAGGATTGTGGGAAAGTGGTCTTTAAGCTTTTAGTACATGTGTACAGATTAATGGGAAGTACATGAAAAACGTATCAGGTTCCAAAATGGCCTCATAAACTTGTGGGATTATTGCTGGTGTCTCAGTTCATCTATTTAGTTTAATTGTAAACTCTAAATCAAGGACTTGGGAATCAAGTGACCTTTTTCCAGCATTCTTGGAAATCCATGAATTTGCCCAGTTCCTTTAATTGATCTTCCTCGATCTCCACTTGTTTTTTAGAACACAAGTTTGGAAAACCCACAGTTTTTGTGAGGGGTGTGTATAAACTGTGTTAAGTAAAGTGATAGGAGAACAGTTTCACTGAATGCAGATCCTCGCTCTGGGGACAGAACAGCCCAATCTGATTTGACTCAAATCCCTGTTTTCCGGGTGATAAAATCATTTAAGCCTAGCAGGGACAGAAGCAAATACATCTGTGCCTTTAAATTTGCCAGATGGGCTAGCTCCGTGAAGTGTTTAAATTGTTTGCAGAGTGCACTTTTTCAGGAAAAAATGAACAGAAAGTTTCACACTGTTGAGGATGTTTTTGTATGTGTTTCACATCCAGCACAACAGCCACTACTGTCCTGTGTTGAGACTCCTGTTTATTATGACACCAAAATGGAGGATAGATATATTCTTTAATGGTCAGAAGTAACTGGATTGTGACTTGAGGAAAGACTGATTGGATTCAATAAAAAATTGTTCTGAAAATATGTTAATATGCATATATATGTCATTCTCTCCCCCTCCAAACTTTAGATTCATGAGTTCCTTTTCTGTGTATTTGTGTGATACTTCTTTATGTTAGGCTGTTTTTTCCCCATAGAGGTACTCCTCGACTTATGAACACAATTGCACCCAAAATTTCCGTTAAGTGAGTTTTCCCCATTTTAAGACCTTTCTTGCCATAGTTGTTAAGTGAATCGCTGCAGTTGTTAAGTTAGTAACATGGTTATTAAGTAAATCTGGCTTCCCCGTTAACTTTGCTTGTCAAAAGGTGATCACATGACCCTGACACACTGCAGATGTCATGAATACATGCCAGCTGCCAATCATCCAAATTTTAATCACATGACTACAGGGATGCTGCAACTGTCATAAGTGAAAGAAGTCAGGTCACTTCAGTGAGGTAACTTTGGTCATTAAATGAATGGTTGTAAGTCAAGGACTAACTTGTCAAATGTGATATTTCTATATTGTGTGATAAATTAGTAAATGAATGCCTATAATTGGAAGAAGTAATGTCTTTTACATTTGGAGGAAAAATGAAATGATTTGAAAATGGCATGCAGTATAACCTTAGGGTTTAGACTAAGGGACAATGCTTTGTTCAAAAGAAGTGAATAATTAGAAATGAAAGATAAAACCAGTTATTGCCCTCACATTTCATAGCATTTTAAAATTTGCTTTGCAAAACTGCAGTTATATATTCAGTTGTATAAAGCCAAAATGTGCAAAAAAGTGACCATCTTGTTTAAAAAGTTCTAAAATTAAGAGAATAGTAAGATACGTAAGGATCTAAAAACTTGAAGAAAACTAAAATGAACTGGAGTTGGTTTTTTTAGCATGAATTAAGTCATTGGAGTTTGTCTGCCATGTGGTTTAGCACAGTCCTTCCAATGAATAAACAGAAACCAGTGCTGTCTTTCTAATGGGCTTACTGTGATTGTTTTTATCCAGAATAAAAAGAATGTAACTGTTAGAAGTCTGAGAAGAGTACGTTGACAAGGAGAAGACGAAGGATGTATGGTTGGTCCTTGAGCTGTGTGATAGAGATGGATGGTGGAGGATGTGCTAAATGTTGTTTGGTTAGTTTCCCAAGAAAGATCATTTCTTGAAGTTAGAATAGATATTGGTGTAGAGTGAAAACTGAGGTGTTTTGAGTTGTTTGCATTAAGGAAGGATCCAGAAAGAAATCTAATTTGGAGTGCACTTTGGGGTGCAAGAAAAAAGAGCCCAATAATATTCACTGTTTTCAAAAGTGGAAGAAAATAGATTGTTAAGATGAAAAAATATTAGATCCTTGCATATTATTCTTTTTTCTGCAAAACTGTTGGTCACATTGGTAAGAACCGTTTGGGGGAACCATTTACGTGAGTACAAACTAGTCACTAGTTCTGTACAAGATGGTCAACCATAAATTTATTACACTAACCTGTATAAAATAAACTGGCAGCAAAGGATAATGTCTATATTTAGATTGCTAATTGGAGTTAAAGATATTGGACCAGTAAGTTGTATTAGCAGTCAGTTTGAATATAGATTAATCATACCTTGAGGTCATATATTCCTTCTAAGAAAAGTGTCAATCTTTAATTTCCAAAGATGAAATTTGGGTAGGAGTGCAGTTTCAGTCAAAAATGTTGCATCTTTTTATAGTTTTGTGCTGCAATAATCATTGGCATCTATATACTTGACTATTATTGAAATATGGAAAGATTTCTGGTAGATATCTGGCACTATTATTGCTTGGCAATTGGGTTGATTTGTCAGTTTCAGTCATTGTAAACTATAGGGATCTGGGGACATGTTTGGGCCAACTTTGTATTTTTTAATTTATATTTCAACTTTTGGGGGCGCTCCATTGGAGTTTGCAGGAATGCATAGTAGAGTAATTGTGCAAATGATGTGGCACAGTATGAAGGGTAGTCTTGTGCTTCTATACAATAAAAACACTGCATGCATGCGACAGTTCACATAAAAAAATGAGGTACCAACTGGACAAAAACCTAGGAAAGCCCTTTGATAATTCTTTTAGAGGTACTTGATAAATAGGTAAATTAAGAGATGCGCTTCCAAGATCCCTTGCTATATCTTAACTAGTGAATACAAAGGCACAATTCTCAGGTCATATGCAGCTAAAGATAAACTGAACTGCAGCCAGCATCTTTTATTATCCAGCCCTCAGATCATATGTAGTGATTAGACTGCAGCTTTTACATTCATACAAGAAGTCAGTTTGTAGATGTCTTTAAAGGCACTGCCAAGAGAATCTAGTCTGCAGCCTCTCTTGTTTTATTCCCAGGTTCTTGCAATATGAAACCACAATATTAAACGTCTCACAAGACAGAACTTGATAACTAACTATACCTCACAGTGATCTCCCAGTTTACTCATTGCTTGGACCAAAGGTGGTGCTAATATGAATTTTAATTTTTATATTTATGTTTTTTGTTGTTGAGTTTTACCTGTGTGTATATTTGTTTGTTTTTAAAATCAAAGACATAATGTCCTGTTTAACTAAAAAAGATTTTACCCTTGGAAAATGATTCTTTAAAACCCATAAAAGTTATTTGCAATTTAGACATTACTGTGTGTTTTAACTGGCCATACTTTTTTTTTAAAAAAAAGGGGGGGGAGGAATAAAGCATATCCTTCAAATGATTGCAAATTGTATTTCTTTTTATTATTTCCAATTATTTACATTACGTCTGCTGTGTCAGAAGGGTTTATTCTTTCAACTATGTTCCAGTTATTACCCAACTAATTTCTTCTAGCATTAAAAAATTGTAAACATGTTACAAAAACTTAATATCTTCACTTTAACATCAAGTGATTTTTTTTAATGAATTATCAACATCACCTAAAATTCACAAAACTTTTTAAAAATGCTTTCAAGTGACATCTAGCTAACTTTTGGGCTCAGAAGCTAAACCAGGTTAGTACTACTTAAAACTTGGATTGGAGATTCAAACCCAGGGAATATTTGAAGAAGTTACTTGAAGGAATAAAACATTTAAAACATCCTCCATCTGTTCCCCAAAAAACTTCCATGAAGCCACCAGGAGTCAAGCTTACTTGAAAAGATTTCCCCTATATTACACAAGACATTCATAGCAGGTACAACTTTACATTCGGATTACCATGATATGGGGAATTTTGTTGAAGAAGGCAGTGTGCATGGAAAGGATCTTTAGAAATCTTTAAAAGCAACATTTTTAAAAAGTAATTCAGAATTCTTTACTTTCTTAGTGGCATCGTACATAAGGCAATGGTAGGAATATGGGAAGCTACCTTTTCACTTTTAATGATTCATCTAACTCAGATGAATGTGGTATTTTTCCTAGCATTATCTGAAGATTGGGGAAAACCTATTTTTCTTTGCAGGTTAACTTGTACATTTCTGAAGGATTAACTTATCCTTCACCAAAGGCCAGAAATAAGATTATGACAGCCTGTATCTGCAAGGTGTGGTGTATCTGAGGGTACATTCCAAAGTTTAGGGATCAATTTCTGGGTCAGAATTCATGCAAGGATATTGAATCCCATGAAATACCATACAAGATTGTGGCACTCTGGGTGAAATACCTATTCCCTACGTTTTATGGGATTTGACTAATCTCTAGCTACATCTGCCTCTCCCAGAATGCTGTTGGAGTCAACAAGAAACATTGAGTATCCACAGGCTCAAATTAATTCCTGATCTATTGGAACAAGCTTGGGGCTATAAAATATTTATAAAATATAAGACTTGGGGTTCACTCCTTACACAAGAAAGTTTTGTGTATAGTCTGGGTCAATGGCTGTGCACATTTCAAAATTCTAAAAATTATTGATTAAAGCAGCCCTACATTTTTTTTCAGTTTAAAAGAAAGATATAAATCAGTGGTAACTCTGTAAAAGTTGCATTAATTTTAATGGGTATATTCTTGGCATTTTAATAAAAAAAATCAGACTGCTTTAATGAATAGCACAGAATTCAATAAATGAATATGCTTACATGACTTCCAAAGCACTTATTTTAAATAATTTTAAAGCATGCACTATATGGTGCTGCCAGTTATTAATATACCGACATATAGAGAGCAAAGTATTTTCAGTAGAAAGGATTGTCTTAAGATTCCACCAAAAAGCTTTGTTGTCCATAAAAGTACATCCTTATCAAAACAATATCAATTTTACAAATAAATAAAATAGTACATCCAGGTTTAATCATGCTTAGATAAATCCACTGAAAATAATTGAGAATGAATGTACGCATGACTAATTTAAATGCCCAATTCAATCCAGAGTATTATAGCATGTTGGAGACCAACACATCAACTACTTATCTAAAAGTTTTTATTCATGGAACCATTCTGTAATTCTCACCTACTCTATTTATATTTGTGTTACAAATATGTAACAAATATTTTCTTTTCTCAGTAATAGTTAACACATGAAAATGTTAATAGCACAAATGTAATTCCCAATTATTTAAGAGCAAACTACATACTGCATATCATGCATCAGATTTCACTCAAAAGCTATTTTTTTAATTAGATTAAATTGGTTTAATTGCAATCTGCCATGCAATTCTGGTGATTTGTGGTATAAAAATGTAATATTAATAATTTTAAAAATCTCCAAGCAGCTATGCCAAAAATTGAAGTACTTAGCATATGTTTGAAATAAGCTAGCATATTATGAAAAGAGAAGGAATAATATCAGTTTTAGTGGGAATCCCTTTAAGAGAAACTAACCAACAGAGTCAATCATTTCCTTCCATGTTTTTCTTTGAGAAAAAGTCAAGATATGTGCCACATATTCTATTTGTAAATAGGTAGTTTGTCCCTTCATTTTCAAACATTTTTATCAGTAATCCTGAATGTCATGTGCCAATCATTAAGTAACCACTAGATGGTAGTGATTCAACGTTAATGTTTGCATTATTTCTTGCCTATTGTTTTGTATGTTTTATGTATGAAGCAAAAATATGTGGCAGGAATTTTAAAGAAACCAGATGATAAGCATAGGGAGGGTGTCAACAACTCACAACTGATTGCAATCTCAAGTAAAGTGCACAATAAGATTAGTCAATAGGCTCTTCAACATGAAGTATAAGAGAAGAGCAATACTGAAAAATCCTTAAGAACATGATATCTAATTGCACATTGCAGCAACTTTGTTAAAAGGTAAGGAATGTAATCTTGTTCATGCATGGCTAGAAAACCATCTATGAGCTCAGAACATGCTGCCTTGAGTTATATAATAGGAGAAGGCAATGTCAGTGGGATATCTTAGTTCTGCTCAGAGGATGTTCAGATCCTCAAAGCAACTTAACTAGGATTAGTTCTTAGAGGAAATACATTTATAAAACAAATAAAACTGAAACTTTACTCTAGACATCTTTACAGACTTCCTCATGTATAAATACTATTTATCAATATTATATTAATTTCTACAGAATACCAAACCATGCAGTTGCGAATTCCTGCTCTGATTTGTCAGAGTGATGATAAAAGTCTTAGTTTATTAAATTTAGTTTGTAGAAAATAATCAAAATGCCGCCACATATATGTTGTTCTACTAGAAGCATTATTTTGCTAAGAAGCAAAACCTCCAGAAGTGTCATTCTGTACAACAAAAATAAGACTCTTTATGTCTTGGAATTAAATTAATTGAAGATAAACTCCCTAAAAGAAAGTCTTTATATTGTACTGTCACCTGAAAATGCTTAAACCCTGAAAATGAAAGGCAATTAAGGGCTCCAAGCAGCATAGATCCCCACCAGCAACTCACGATTTACTGTGGGTGGCTTCTTATTTTTCTGAAAGTGTATGCCCAATAGACACAGCAACCATAGTCTTTAGTTCCATACTTTATGGGCCTTTCAGGAAAAAAAACATGCAAACACAGGTGCATGGAGTCAGGAAGTGACTAGACAGTAAGGGACAGTTTTCAGCTCCTTGAAATTGTGTGATACCTGATACCTGTGCATGCAAATGCCTGTACATATGACCAGGTGACTGACTACATGCAGCTCTCTGTGCTGATAGGCTCATCCCATGACACTTACTTGCTTACCTTGTACGCCACAAGCAGCCCACATCAGCAATTCCACAGATTACCTAAATCAACTTTATTCACAGCTATGTAATTGTCACACTGAATAGAACAAACTTTTATATCTGTCTTGAAAACATAAACATACAAATAAATAAAGCATTTAAAAATTAAAATCTTCTTGTCAATGACATTGAATCACAGGAATTATTTCAGATTCTACACAGGGACACAGAGGAAAAGAAATCAAACTCCGAGCTTGCTGCTATTCTCGTGAAATGCTCCTCTCCTGCATAAAACGCCTTTGCTTCATCTTCCTTTTTAGCTCCTCTAAACCTGTTCCAACTTGGATCATAAGTATATAAAGTTCTACCCTTATAATAATGGTTAAGAGAAGCCTCCCTATTTTCTAGTACTTCTTTCTCTTCACTCCCAAGTGCCATCCTGAACTAGTTTTCTTCCATGCAAATATATTTTTGGTTTCCATGTGACAAAACGATGCTGCTGATGGAGGGGAGGTGGAGAAAAAGCAGCTTAGTAGACAAGTGCAGGTGCTTAGGAACTGGGTTCTGATCTACATGTGCGCACAATGCCAAGCAAGTGAAAACAGCAAAGGGCTCTTATTATTTTCCCGTGATTCTGTTCTGTTCTGCGAGCGTTTGCAGTTGGAGTTTCTGGCGACTCTTCCCTCCCCTCCCCCATGCTTTCTTGGAACAAACAGCCACATGACTCTGGCAAAAAGCCAAATTGATCTTAAGACCTGAACACATGTGTCTAGTATAAGCTTCCTACCTTTTATAACTTTGGACTTTTTTTACATGTTTTTTTAAAAATATATTGTTAAGATATTTACAGCAGAGATTGATAATTGGAGGATTAATGTTATTTTTGAGGGGGGGGAAGGCCATAGTTTCAAGTCAAAACAATCTTTCCTTATCTCTTAATTATTATGGTTGCAGACTTTTTCTTCAACATAGGTATTTATAATGTTTGCTTTGGTGTGATATAATTAGGAGTACAATAAGCTAAATATAAGGAACTGAATTGAACTGCACCTATTAGACAATTAGTGGTCAAGAAGAGATGTATGCATAATCCATGAAGACACCAGGGAACAACATGAATTCAAAAGAGACTTGACTTACACATGTGCAATTTTGAATTAAGGGTTAAAGTTATTCTTTGGGCTATAGAAAAAAAATACCTTTAGCTGTTTGGAGTAAAAAAAATACCTCACCCACATGCCCCATTCATTCATGTCCGTGATGTGAAGAAATAGGAATTTAAATGAATGAGAATGCATCAACAAAAAAATATTATTAGGCTTTTTTGAAATGCTTAGCTTTATAAGCATTACTTTTGCACTTAGAAATGGGTTGGAGGAGCAACTTAGTGCACAATTTATAGAAATATCAAAGGACATGAAAAAGTGCAGGGACATTTTTAGTGTGCAAAGATGCATTTTTAATTTTAATATCATTCAGGCTGTGCTTGTGCAGTTTTAAACAAATTACTGTGGTATGTAAAGTGAAGACCATTATTTTGACCTATTTCTGGGAGGTCTTTCTCATATATTCATAAATTAATCAAAATCCATGACCATTACAAGAATCAGAAGACTACTTCAATCTTCCATTAGATTAGATTGAAAAGAAATCATTGTAATTCAAACAAATGGATGATGAAGTAGACTGAACTGCAAATGTGAAATCCAGCAGACTATAATATCTTTCTTGCACATTTTCCCTAGTTTTTGTCTGCAACATTGTTTAATAGCCAAAACTATATGTAAATTATGGGGAGAATGTAAAAGATGAGCCTTGCAGCAATTTGGATTGAAAAGGTATGTGGGCACATGGGACACTCACATGCCAAATGCAGAACACTCCTTAAAGTAATATCATTAAAGTTGCTATGTCTTTTCCTGGATTCATGCTCTACTTAAAGAGGCAGCTATTTTAAGGATTTGATCACAGATGCTATTTGACTTCCTAGATGTGCTCCAAAGTACTCTTTCCCCCTTTGAATCCAAAATGCTGCACAGTCCTAATTAGTAAATTTCTAGCATTTTTAATGAAGCCAATATTTTCCCATGCACAACAGCAGTACTAGCTACACTATAATAATGTATTAAGTAATTGCTAAGCACAAAGCTTATGGTTAAGTTTCCCAAACTTCATATCCTATCAAAACAGCATTCCATAAAAAGGAGAAAAATAAGTAATGTTACAAGTTGTTAACATGCTAGCCTAAACATCTTTGTGGTAAAAATGTTTTACCTTTGAAATGGACATTATGTATAATCTCCAATTGTTACCTGGATTGGCCTTTGCTGGTTTGTTGCCTCCCTTCTGAAATCCACAATTATATCCAAGAAACCTATAAATATTGATGCCCACAAAATCTTTTTTGCTGCCTTTTCAGACAAAAGTCTGAAGATCTGCTTTCTCCATTAACATAACTGAAAAAAACTATTGTGAGTGGTAATGTTGCATATCCCTGTAAAAAAACTTTATTAGATCAAATTTGCTCTGCATGAAATCTTATTAACCTTAAAAAATTATCATTACCTGTCAATTCAAATATTATTTTGTACTTGTAGAATTTTTTTTAATTCCACAAATATATATAATATGTTGATTTCTTTATGAATTTTGCAGGAAACATATAATCTGTTCCTAACAATATTAATTTAGAAATAAGTCCCACTGATTTCAGCAGAAACACTGCCAAATTCAAGTGACTTAAGATTCCAATCTAAACTTAGAATTCTTTATTTAGATGTTTTCATTGGTAGCAATAGGACATATATTATCAGCTGTATTACTCAGATCATTGGAACAAAAACTCCTGGTTCAAATGACTTTGCAAAAACACAGCGTGGAGTTCCTGAGTGGAGTGGCATAAATTTAATGTCCACTTTACATTAAATAACCTAGTGCTTAATGAGATTATTAAAAAAAAAACCTAGGACATAATCATTTCAGAATTTCCTGGAACAAGCAAACACTTTACAACTAATTCTTCCATTTTAGAACTGTAACTAGTTCAGCAATAAGTTTCTTGAATGATAACATGGGAGAGAAGAACCTAGAATCCTGAAAGTGCTACTGAGCAACCATCCCCCAACACCATAAGTCATGCTGGCCAAAGGCTGCTAGTAATTGTGGTTCAGTAATGTCTGGAATGGCACATATTTCTCACCCCATTGAACCAGTTTCCCATCTACATAGGACTTGAACTGTAGCATGAAAACCTATCTGGTTGTACATTAGTTCCCTTTATAAGGATCTGGCCAAAGATGCAACCTTATGTCCTCCAGATATTTGGGCCTGCAGTTGCTACAGTTCCTTGTTTTTGGCCATTCTTGCTAGAACTGATGAAAATCAAAACCTAAAAAAATCTGTAGGGCACCATTTCCCTAGCTCTGATCTGTATTGATACTGACAAGATCCTTGCTGGTTCCCAGACTACAATGTTGAGTGATTGGGTGCTTGCAACCATTCAAGGTGATTTTTGTAACAACTATCCAGCACTTGAATTAATTTTATATACTGGGGGTATAGGACTAGCATAGTATGAGTTGGGCATTTCTGTTAAACACCACATGGCTACTGTAATTTGAAGAAGCCCAAAGATAGACAACATTAATTGAGGATTCGGATAGTCTTCCACAATCATAGTAGATGAAAAACAACCAAATGGCAGTATATCTAATTACTGAGATCTCAAATGTGTAGAGAACGCAGCTTCTTGAATACTGACGGCCAATTTGTCATATAAAATGGAATGTTTTTTTTCTGTGAAATATCACCTTAATTATAAAATATGTCAACCATGCAGTACAGCAAAATTTCTGCACTGTAGCATATGTACTAGAAGTGTTCAGCCCAAACAATATTATTTGGACTGGACGAAAAATGGCATGTCAATCATTTTTTTCTTACATTTCTATCTTAATTTAACTATTCACTCTCTAATCCTGGATTGTCCATATTGTGGAACTGAAATTGTGAGCTAGGATTTGAGATTGTTGTCATTTTTCAATCAACCATCTCAGACATAGTTAGCTCATTTGGAATATATTAATTGTGAAATGCAACTTCTGATTTAAGATTTGTTAAGTGGAACAGCTAAAAACAAGAAAACAATGGACTACTGAAAATGACATAAAATATGACATGATTACTTGTGACCAGAGACAGAAAAAAATTCCAAGAATTCAATTATGCCAAGGATACATACAGTTCTAGGAGAAAGCAAAACTAACATGTTCTTCATGTATGAATCCTTCATTAAATCAAAGAGGCAAATAAAAAATAAATGAAACCCATTTTGGTCCTGATTTCTTTTCCTTCAACAATATAAATCCAACTCTGTAACACACATTCATTTTGGCAAAAGATTATACAACATCATTTTCTTTTCTTTCAAACCTGGGATACATAATGAATGGCCCAATGACAAATTAAAAATAAAACTGACATCATGTACCATCATTTTCCCAAAGCACCACTTCCTAGTGGAGTGAACTTTGGAAAGCAACAGTAAAAGAGGAAAGTAATTAAAGAAGGAAGTGATATCATGTTTATGAGATATGAACAGCTGCTGCCTTGAAAAAGTAGAAGAGGACAACTACAGAAAGTAGAATCAAAGTCAACGGTTAGCTGCTGGTCTTCTGTGCACTGCACTACATAGAAAAAACAATCCAAGCATAGTCTTCCTTAGTAGCAGCATGTGCTGCATTACAATTACTTGTAGAATATGGCAGTCACTGATATGATTAGGAAAACTGGGGGGAAATCCTATGTGAGGCTCTCTTGCCCATGAAGGTAGTTCTAGTACTGAAATCATTTGTCCTTATTCTACTCCTCTTGTTTCATTCATTTAGTTCACTTAATGTAACATGAAAATCTGCTTAATTTCACATTATTTTCTTCTTTGATCCTTGTAATCCTTCCAACTGGGAAGAAAGGACAGGAAAAATGCAATGGGGAGCCAAGGAAAGGTAGACATGAAATCCAGCTTTTCTTGCTGGCTACACATATTAAATGTTCACAGGAGCACTTTGTTAGATGCCAAGGAAAGAAGACATTTTTAGCCCTCAAATTTCAGGTGGGAGAAGGCTGTGCCCACGGTTAACCACATTCAGAATTAGCTACATATTTAAAGAAGGGAACCACTTCCTCCCACCTTCCTTGTCCTGGTTAGGTTTTATGAAGATCCTCTTCCTAGTTCCTACCCTTCCTGCCATGCAACTTTAAGTACTGCGATAGGTTTTGATTATGTCCTTGATGGAACGTCTACAGATAGGACAACAGGCATTAGCCATCTTCTTGAGTCTGAGCCCACATGTATAACACAGACACATATGTCCACAGGAGTAAATCACAGTATCCACCATATTCTCATAGCAGATAGTACACTCATCATTCCAAGTTCCTGAGATGGAAGAGGAAAGAGGGGATTCTGGCATACTGATTGGAGAGTTTGGAGCCGTACCTGCAAAATAAGAGACACTTTTACTTTTTAAATCTGTAACCAGCTTTACAGTTGCCCTAGGATTTCTAGGCCAAAGGATAAAATATGGAGATTGTGACCACGTTTTTAAAAAACTCCCAAAAAGCATCATCAATAGACAAATACTAAACTAGATAGAACATTCAAATCAAAAGAAGTGTTAAATTCTCTTTATGTATATTTGTTATGTGTGTGTTATTTCCAAAATACTACAGCCCTACATAACAATCTCTTGGATGACTTATATCGTTACTGAAACAATATATAAGTTTCAGAATCTACTGTTTTCATAACTTTTTATTACATGTTTTTTCTACAATGACTTTTCCAGTCAGATTTACTATGCTATGAATTCTGGCATATGAAACATCTTTCAGTGCTTACAATATCTTAAATATGAGCCAGCAGTGTGCTGCAGCTGCCAAAAAAGCCAACACAGTGCTGGGCTGCATTAACAGAGGGATAGAATCAAGATCACATGAAGTATTAATACCACTTTACAATGCCTTGGTAAGGCCACACTTGGAATACTGCATCCAGTTTTGGTCACCGTGATGTAAAAAAGATGGTGGACTCATGGTGTTCTCCGAGGAGCTGAAAAGCTTATTGGGCGGAGCTCCTCCTTTGCTGCGTCTCTGCAGGAAACAGGAAGCAGGAAGGGCAGGAGAGAGCTAGCTAGCCCAGCTATGCTGACTCAGGAATTCTGGGAGTTGAAGTCCATGAGTCATAAAAGAGCCGAGGTTGCCTACCCCTGAGCTTGTTGGAGAACAGCTTGAAGCCAGCTTGCCAGGTGAGCAGAAGATCAGAGAGAGGGAGAGGGAGGGAGAGAAGAAGAGAAAGAGAGGGAGAGGAGAGAGAGAGACACAGAGAGAGAGACCCTTTTGACATCTAAAATGAAGCTAACACTGCATATATCCTTTTTTACCTTTATGATATGTGTGTGTGTGTGTGTGTGGACACACACACACCTATAATAAAGGTAAAAAAGGATATATGCAGTGTTAGCTTCATTTTAGATACCAAAAGGGTTTTGCGGCTCCCAGTGTTTTGTTTTCAGTGGGAAACGGGTCCAAGTGGCTCTTTGAGTGTTTTGGGTTGCCTACCCCTGGTCTAGTTTAACGAAGAGAAGGACGAGGGGGGACATGATAGCAGTGTTTCAGTATCTCAGGGGCTGCCACAAAGAAGAGGGAGTCAAGCTATTCTCCAAGGCGCCTGAAGGCAGGACGAGAAGCAACGGGTGGAAACTGATCAAGGAGAGAAGCAGCTTAGAACTAAGGAGAAACTTCCTGACAGTTAGAACAATTAACCAATGGAACAACCTGCCTCCAGAAGCGGTGAATGCTCCAACACTGGAAGTTTTTAAGAAGAGACTGGACAGCCATTTGTCTGAAATGGTGTAGGGTTCCTGCCTGAGCAGGGGGTTGGACTCGATGACCTCCAAGGTCCCTTCCAACTTTTATTATTATTATTATTATTATTATTATTATTATTATTATTATTATTATTATTNNCAAAATGTTTAAGTGGCACCAGAAGTTATTGCACTGGGCCTGTGCCTCCACAGATGGTGCTCTTTGCTAATTCCATATTGCTACTACATATATTTTGAATGTTTACCATTTGTTAAAATATTGTGTATTTAAATATTGAGTTCTCTGTTCTTTTTAGCGGAGAGAGAATTTAACTCCTGCTCCTTGTGCATTGTGAGTGATCACAAAGAAAAAAGAATATGGATTTTCAGTTTTATAAGATAATGAAATATTCAGAACTGGAAGACATGCAACCTGGTGCTGTGGGAGAAATACTCACCACTAAGTGAGCTGCCAAGTGGGCCAGAACCAGATATACATAGGACAGGATCAGAAACATCATTGCAGAGAATGGAAGATGAATTGGGAGATGAGGTGGGTGAGCTTGATGCTGAGGGTCCCAGGTGTTCAGCCGTGAGAGTAGAACCTGTAAAAAAGAGTAATATAATCCAGCAGTTCAAACAGCCCTGTTATGCTATAATTGGAACACACGTGAATTCACATCTTCATTGTACTGCAAAGTTTGTTGATGTTCTTTGAGCCAGTCCTACTGCTACAGCCTAGTTTATCTCACAGCTGCGGAGCAGATAAAACAAATAAATATGACCTTTTTTATAAGTAAAAAAGGGAGTTTGGGAAGTTCGGTGGGAATAACATAAGAAATGAATTTGTGCAATTGCTAGGAAACAATCTTGGGTTTAGAACACATCTCTGATTACTCTGAAAGCAGAGAATATATATAGTATATGGCAGGCAGGTGGATAGTTTATTCCCCTTTCACCTCTGCCCTTGCTATTTGTCTTCTCCTTTGATTAAAGAGAAAACCTGGAAATTAATATAGTATGCTAAGATCTGATGTGTGAAATGAGAACAGAAATAGGCAGGTGTGTGTGTGTGAGAGAGAGAGAGAGAGAGAGAGACAGAGAGAGGGAGAGAGAGAGAGATGGGGGGGAGAGAAAGAGAGAAAGAACAGCCTGTACCCAGTATCTGCATTCTATTTGCTTTAGGTTTTATAGACCTTTTGGTCTAAACCACCCTATTGATGTTTACATGGAGTATTTATATAACCTTTAGCTACTTTCACATCCTAACATTCAATGAACAGAATGACAAATGGCAAAATATTATTCATCAATAAAGCATATGGTTAGTGTATTAAAGTCTCAAATTCAGCCTGTTAAGTCTCCAATCAAAGTTACCCTGCCCATGGTCAATAGGAATGTTTTTTGCCTAAGACATGGAGAACCGTTGGAAGAATATCTATGCCATGTTTATGTTCCATTCTTTTCATTAAGAATTTAAGGTTTACCTGTAGATTTCCCACTCTTTTAGCCCCACAACAGTGAGCCTCAGTGGTGGGTTAGACTCATAAACAGTGACTGGTTCAAAGTCAAACTGAGCCCTCAAATATGTGGATTATATAAGTGTGTCAGAGTTGGGGGGGGAGAGAAGAAGGAGAGACTATTATTATTTTTTTAAACCACTCCAAAATAAAACCTGTCTAGCACTATTTACAGAAAAGCATACTAAAATATACAATTTGAATAAAAACATATACAATAAATAAATACCAGTAAAATGCAAAGAAGGCAACAGAGAGACTGTTATTCAAAGTCTAAAACAAGATGAATTAAAATACAGTTAAAAATTCATTAAAAGTCTAGGAAAATAGAAAAGATGTTAATATGAGCACCAATTTCCTTCTCTCTATATAAAGTTGAGCTATATTTGTATATACAAGTTATATTTATATGCAATACAACAACCAATCATTTTTTTGCATTTTCTTACATTTTACTCAATATTGTTTGCTGGATCTAGGCCGAAAGAACCATTGTGGGTATAACATTAGCCTGACATACAGAATATCACCTGTGTACAGCCTGGCAGATCAGTTTTTTTATGTTACAGTACTATTTTATGTTCCCTGAGCTACCCACATTATTAGATTGTTTAACACAGACATGTCAAACACAAGGCCCGGGGGCCGGATGCGGCCCGCAATGTGGTTTCATGTGGCCCATGAAGCCATCCTAGAAACAGTGAGGGAATGGCCCCCACTGCCTTGACCCTGGCCCAGGCCGCCCGGGAGCCAATGTACAATTTTATGGTGGCCATCTATGCTGAAACGCATTTAGTCTTAGCTCCACAAGGCTGTCTGGAAACAACGAGGGACCGGCCCCTGCCGCGTTGGCCTTGCCCCCTGTGTGCATGCTGGGGAGGTGTCACCCTTTGTGAGTAATGAAGAAATGCACCATCGCCTTGAAGTGGCCAGCAAATGGCCCTCGCCTACTTCACATATCCAGCTTGATGGGCTGCAGGGGAGGGGTTTCAGCAGACAGTGGTGCGCTGTCCTCACAGCGCCGAGAGATTGAGCCAGGTGGTGCGAATCCAAAAAGAAGCACGCTGCCGCTCAGCCCCCAGCCTGCCCGATTTCAGCAGGCAGCAAGGTGCAAAGCTGGTGAGCTTCGCACTGCCCTACTCAGCCTCTCGGCGCTATGAGGAGAGTGCCCTGCTGCCTGCCGAAACCGGGCAGGCTGGGGGCTGGGTGGCATTGTGCTTCTTTTCAGATTCACGCTGCCTGGCTCAGCCTCTTGGCCCTGTGAGGAGAGCGCCTCGCTGCCTGCCAAAACCAGGCAGGCTGGGGGCTGGAGGGCATTGCACAGGTAACATTGCGCATCACCACTTCCAGGCGATGATGTATTTCTTCATTCCTCACGAAGGGTGACACCTCCCCAGCTGTGTTTCTTGCCTGTTTTTCTCCCTCCCTCATCTCAAATATTTTCCCACCACTCTGTTAAGGAAGGAAGGAAGGAAGGAAGGAAGGAAGGAAGGAAGGAAGGAAGGAAGGAAGGAAGGAAGGAAGGAAGGAAGGAAGGAAGGAAGGAGAGAGAGGGTCTGAGGGAAGTCCTGCCTTAGTCCTGCCCTGCTGTCCTTTTACCATCCCCTTGCCCCCTCCTCCTGGCCTATCCTGGGGGTTTCCCATCCTATTGCTAAGGAAGCTTTGGATACAAATCTGGGTCTCCTCCATGGAGAGGGAGTGGGCCTCCCTCTAACTTTGCCCTCATAACCATCATGAGCAACCTGGCTAAGGAGAGCAGGCACAGCAGCAGCAGCCTTGAGGAGGAGGTAAGTGCAGCTGGGCACCCCCTTGGGGTAGTGGGGCTGGGCTTGGTGCTGCGGGTGCTTGAGGGCCAGGCTGGGCATTTGACCTCTGTTGCCCAGGGCTCCGGGAAGCCCGCGGCACCATCCAGCTCCCCGTCGCATGGCCTGAGAGGAACAGTGAGGCTCTTCCAGTGGACCATGCCTTGGTGCTTGCCCCGGTCCCACCCCCTTCTACAAGAGACCCTCAGATCTATCCCACTCCTGCCCAGGCCTCACAGGCACCCTTGACGCGAACAATGAAGAGCTAGCCATGCCCACCCAATAGGCCACACCCACTCCAACCACACCCACCCAGTAGGCCACGCCCACCCTGGCCACACCTACACAGCCCCTCAAGGACAACCGCAATGCTGATGCGGCCCTCAATGAAATTGAGTTTGACACCCCTGGTTTAACAGGTTCCAAAGTGTATTATTCCATTTGTCAGAAAAATTTCACCCCAGCTCCCAAAAAGTGTAAAATGAACAAGTACTGCAACATGCTTTGCAGGCATGTAAGTAATAAGGACTTTGTAATACTTTTCATCTGGGTTATCAGAAAGCTGAGTAAAAGACAAGAAGACTGCTTCAGCATTTCAACAGTGCACAAATAGTTTTTTTAATTAAATAAATAATCCATCAGAAAAATGAGCATAATGGGAAAGCAACATACTAAATTAAAAAAGAACTGGGAACTCCATCACTGGAGGTTTTCAAGAAGAGACTGGACAACCACTTGTCCAGAATAGTAGAGGGTCTCCTGCTTAACTAGAAGACCTCCAAGGTCCCTTCCAATCCTATTATTTTATGTTCTAACTTTCTCCTAGTTTTTGACTCTGTGCAAGTCAGACAAAGGTTACAATCACTATTCAACTGGAATTCCATTAGTAACGACTGGAGCACAGATTAGAGACCTACAGAACTATCTTCCCAGTTGAGAGGGCATACCTACCATTGCCTGTGAAAGTCAGCTAACAAGTTTGAAAACAGATAGGTACAAACATAGCCTGGACCAGATTCCAAAGGGTTAACTCTGTAATTACTGAAACAATATCACATCATCTAACTATGTTATCTATAATGCGAATGTCACTGTACTTTTTGAAAAATTTCATTCCTTCTGAAGACAATGCTTATACTTTGCTCTTCACACAATGACTTATACAAAGGCAGTCTTGTGAATTAAAGTCTAGCAAACCTAAACACTAATGTGGAACGTACAGTTTCAGTTATATCCCATAATGTATTTTATCTATCAGTAAATACTTAAATATCCAAATCACATTCACAAGTCAGTTCTTCAGAAACAGATCTCACAATAATAAACTGACTTTACAGTAACTATTTCAACTTTCTGTCTTACTTGATGTAGCACAAAACTATTCATTTTAATTTTACCATTTTAAAAAGGAAAGCAGAAGAGGAAAGGCAATAAAATCAGCAAAGCCACTCAAAATGCCAAGATCACTGAAGACAATGTTCTGACAAAAGTCAGCTGTTTCTAATGGACCATTCATTAACATTTTGGTCAATCCGGGTAGCGCTTGACTATTTTCTTTTGGCAGTGAATGTGACTCTGCTTTTGTAGATAATTTTAAAATGTTAACTGATTACCATCAGTTCAATAATGAGAAAGAAGAAAGGAATGAGGAGATAATAGCCTCTAGCTTAAAATATGAGCCAGAGTAACTATTCCCCATCAATTTCACAGGCAGACTCTGTTTTCATTTGCAAGCAAATGTTCATCTGTTCTAGATTATACATTCCCTCAACTCTGCGTTGTCCAGTTGAAAAGAAACAACTTGCCCAACATGGCTTGATAGATGACATTTTATTGTCAACATGGGTGTTATTTTTAAAGACTCATTAAGTCCATGAATAAGACAAATTAAAATAATCTTTAATTATACTGACCTTAAAGTAGCACCCTGACACTTATTCCAATAGGATCTGAACAAAACTTCCGTATGTATAAAATCTATTTGACTTTGCCACCCTTTCCCTTTGAGAAAAGTCAGGTGACTGATGGTGACTTGAAAAAAGGCAAGAGAGCAAAATAGAGATCAGCAGTAGAGATACAGATGTCTCATCAGTATAGTTTTCTGCAAGACTCAAGGATGGGCAGAGATTATTCAACTAGATAGTGGAAAAGGCCCTTGTCCAGGGAGTACATCAAGGTTCGTCATATTCGGATTACAAAGGTTGGATGCCAACAAGCTTGCGAAAGCCACATATTGGTCAGTTTTGGCTTCATTTTCCCATTGCAGACAGCAATTTAAATCAAGAGTGTACTGGAAGAAAAGGATTAAATTCCTTTCCTTCCAATACAAATTCACTATGGAGAACAATCATTTGTTAAGCAAATTTTTGAACCAAATTTCATGACATAATGATAAATATCATATCTATATTTGTATTGAAATGACGAAATGATTAAAACTACTACAATTTAAAAGCAACATACATTGAATGTCAACTTACATTCTTGTTTATGTTAACTTATATTCGAGAAATCTCATCTTGCTTTCTTTAAAGCTAAACCTGCACTCATCAAAAGCCATACCACTAATGGAACAGGTTTGGACGTTTCAAAATGAGCCAGAAAATCCCGTTCAGATACATAAGTTTTCAACCAAAGATTTCTATGAGATAAGTTATTATGTCAACTTCCGGAAGCAATTCCAATTAACATATGATACAATGATCTGCTTTTTAACCTTGGTTTATACAAGTATAATGTTATGGTTTGCACATAAGTTTAAAGTAAAAGAATGGGTTGCATAACAACTACAGGCATCAATTGTGTTGACCTCATGTCTAATGCACAAAGGAAATAATGACCTCAACTCCTAATTTTCTGCAGATATTGTCACACATCAAGCATTTAGGGTCTAGGACATTGCCAGATAATGCTTATTTTTCTGCTATTACAATGCTCACTATCTTGGAGGCTTTGGAGCACGGGTCGGCAACCCGCGGCTCCGGAGCCGCATGCAGCTCTTTGAGCCATCACCTGCGGCTCCGGAGCGCCAGGGTGCCCCGGCCCCTGGGAGAAGCGCGCCAGAAATTCCCTTTCCCGGGTTGGCCCCGTCCGAGGCGGACGTGGCCGTGGAGCCGCACGGGGAAGCCCCAGGATCCCCGCTGGGAGCGGGCCAGCCCTCCCACAAACCGCAGCCCAAGGGAGAGCAGCCCTTGCAATCCCCAGCCAGCGTGACCGTTGGCCCCGCCTGCCGGGAAGGCGCGCCCGGAGTCCCAGCTGCCGAAGGAAGAGGGAGATGCAGCAATGGTAGGAGAGGAGAGCCTCCTCCTGGGGCCTGCTTCCTTGCCCTCCTCCCCTTCTTCCTCCTGCTGCCCCACAGGCGGCTTGGGCGGGCAGCAGGGCAAGATGGTACCGGTGGGGACCATCCGGGCTGGCGGAGGGGCTGGTCAGGCAGAGCAGCTGCAGCATTGTGGCCAGGGCCAGCGGCCCCTGCGGCACCGGCCCCCGCCGTGGCCCACTGCAGCTACATCGGATGGGCGGAGGGCGAGGCCAGGCAGTGTGGAGTCCCAGCTGGGGCGGCGGCAGCAGCTTCCTCAACCCTCCTCCTCCCCTTCTTCCTCCTGCTGGCTCTTGGGCGGGTGCCGGGGCAAGAGGGGTGCCCGGGAGGAAGCAGCCAGGCCGGCTGGCAGGGGATGGTCTGGAAGAGCAGCCGCAGCATCGTGGCCAGGGCCAGCGGCCCGCGCGGCACCAGCCCCTGCTGCGGCCCGCCGCAGCTACATCGGATGGGCGGAGGGCGAGGCCGGGCAGTATGGAGTGCCAGCTGGGGCAGCAGCAGCGGCTTCCTCAACCCTCCTCCCCCCCTTCTTCCTCCTGCTGCCTCTCGGGCGGGTGCCAGGGCAAGAGGGGCGCCCGGGAGGAAGCAGCCGGCCCGGCGAAGGGGCTGGCAGGGGCTGGTCTGGCAGAGCAGCTGCAGCATTGTGGCCAGAGCCAGCAGCCCACACGGCACCAGCCCCCGCGGCTACATCGGATGGGTGGAGAGCGAGGCTGGGCAGTGCACAGTCCCAGCGGCGGCAGCTTTCTAGCCCTCCTCCTCCCCTTCTTCCTCTTGCTGCCCCCTGGATGGCAGTCCAGGCTGGGGCAGTGGTCAGCGCCAGCATTGCTCCCTGGGCAGCCGAGCCGGCCACGCGTCTCCCCAAGCCAGTCCATGTCTTTCCTTCCTATCCCTCTTCTCTCCCCCTTCCCCCCGCCTTTCCTTCAATGCCCTTGCGCTGCAGTGTATTCTCCTCCCCCATACATGTTAAATTTTTTAAGTAAGGGAAGCTCTGCCGTCCTGGCTCCTGGCGTCCTGCTCCTGGCGGGGGGGGTGGCCGGCGGGGGCATCGCTCCCTGTGCCGTCCCTGGGCAGCCGAGCTGGCTACGTGTCTCCCTAGGCCGGGCCGGGCGGCAGTCATGGCTGGGGCGGCGGCTGGCAGGGGCATCGCTCCCTGGGAAGCCGAGCCGGCCACGTGTCTTCCCGAGCCGGGCAGCAATCCCAGCTGGGGCGGCGAACGGGCAGCTGTGTCCCTTTGCCTTCCTACGGAGGCAGAACTCTGGCCTCCCGCAGCAGGCTGATATGCGAGCCCGAGCAGCCGTCTGCTGCCGCCTTGGAAGATTTGCCACAGCAGCTCTTTCTCCCCGTCAGCCTCCTCCTCCACTCCCTGGGAACCTTCGCGCCAAAAGGCAGAAAGAAGAAAGTCCCAGAGAGGGAGAGCGCAGGGTGGGGGGAGAGCAGTCTTCTCCGAGGGGAGAAGCCAGGACGGCAGAGCTGCCCATACTTAAAAAAATTAACATGTATGGGGGAGGAGAATACACCGCAGCACAAGGGCATTGAAGGAAAGGCAGGGGGAAGGGGGAGAGAAGAGGGATAGGAAGGAAAGAAAACGAAGGAAGCTCTGTAGCCACCCAAGAAAAAGCAAATTTAAATACAGTAGCTGCCAGGGAAGGAGGAGGGAGGGGAGGCTTGGCAACTTGCTGGAAGGGACCGATTCGGGGTTCTGGATCAAGATGGGGAGGGGCATTGGGGGGGGGGTTCTGGCCTCGGAGGGAAGAAAATGAAGCTGATCCAGCCTCTTCAATCAAGTTCCCTGTTCTGCGCCTGTGCGCGCGCGTGCATGCACGCATTTTGCGGCTCCCAGTTTTTTTTTTCTGAGGTAAACGGGTCAAAGTGGCTCTTTCACTTTTTCAGGTTGCCGACCCCTGCTTTGGAGCATTTGCAAAAAAAAAAGGCTTATGGTGGTTGAACTACGAAGTTATTCTAGCCATACTAACTTATCCTGGAGATTTGGGAAACTCTTACAGGATGGGAACAGTATGGTCAGCTCAGAATAATCTCCAACATAATAGTTTCCTTACTGCTTCTAAGCAACTTCTCTTCTGTCCCTATCAACATCATGGAGTAGTTTGCTGCAGTCCTATTCATAGACCTGTATAAACAAGGCTCAATTCCCTCCAGCAAGTGTTAGCCAAATGTTCTGGATCTGCCACACATTCTCCCTATCCTTGCCTCCCTACTTCACAATATGTTCAGTTGAAAAGAATTAAACTGTATACTGTAAACATCATAGCAAGGGACAGACATCATCACAGTTAATATACACACAGCAAAGAGAAAGACTAAACAGCAGCTACAAATGTTCAACAAAAAATATGTAACCAAAAGTCTTCCAATCGTATTTGGCCTTATTTAATTTTTCACAATAATTCCAATGTATCAGAGATTTTTACAAATTAAAATGATAATTCCACTTGCATCCACTGTTTTAGTTAAAACCCCCAACCCTTTTCCCCTCCCCCCAAAAAACCCCAAACCCCAGGGAAATAGGAAAAGTCTTTAAAAGATGCCTTATTGTGAATTTGGTTCAAAAGGATAAATCCACCACATCCGGACTAGAAAATTACAGATTACAATTACAGTTTTCTGTACCTCCTTGCACCATCTTTTGGTGTTCTAGACATTTGGAGCCCTTTTGATGAAAACCCTGTTTTGATGTTGAGGGGAACTTGTTTCGGCAGACATTTCAGTGAATGGAAGACGTGCATAGTAAAATACAGAGCAGATATGTGCTAAGGAGCTGTAAAGCTCTGATACAGTTTGGGGCAAAGAGATTTCTTAAAGTATGGCATCTAAAGAAAAAATAAGCAGTGTGTATATCAAATTGAAGAAAGTTAAACAAGTAATTATATTACAGAAAAAAGACTCATGTCATTGTCGAAAAAGTAGTTTCCAGAGAAATAACTATGATAGTATATTGCAACAAAAGAAAAATGCACTTAAAAACAAGTTCATTAGATGTATGAAGTATTATCCTGTAGGAAAGAATATGTGCACATTCATTGTCCAGTGGTGTATGGAAACAAATAATGAGGTCATAAGGAAATAAAATGTTTAAGGTACAAATAGTGTTAATAATATTTTTTCATTGTGACTATTTACATAACAGAACATTTTGTTTCATCAATGTCACATCTACTGACCATTTATGAATGGTCTGCTGTCTGCAAAGTAATGGTGGATTATAGACAACTAAAGCTTATCCCATAACAAGGATGTAAAGGATGGATTAAAAAAAACAAAAAGTGCCGGAACTGACACACATCATACAACCTGCCTTGCCTACCCTACAAGGTTCCATTCAAAAAAGGTGCCGGAACTCCGTTCTGGGTGTTCTATGACAAAAAAAAAAAGCCCTGGATTAAGACCTCTGGAGTATCACAAACAACTTAAAGGGATCTACTTTTTAAAAATGCATCAGGCATAGTAGTGCAATAATTTTCCAATTGGCTGAGGTTCACGTTGGCTGGGAGTTCTAGGAACTGCAGTCCCAATACATCAATGTAATGGCAGCTTGGGTGCAGTTTCAAAAATTCTTGATTTCACAAGTACACAAAGAGTGAATTTTTTTTGTAGAGGAGGCAGATGAACGAAGTACAAATGTAAACATAATAAAAATGTGTTATTGTATTGTACAGTTTGCTCAAAGTACAAACTTGGCAGTTATTAAAAAGTTTAGTCTATTCTGTCACTCTTATAAGAAAGCAAAAGAAAAGTCAACCAACTCTGGTATTCATGGAAGAAATATATGTCCTGTCAGTTACAAATAAATTCAGAAAGATGATAAATCACCCTGTATCCAATTTATTCTATACAAGCTTAAGATGTAGGGAACATTAAGGAAACAAGTTCACTAATTAGTAACATTCTGTTTCACCCAAGGCTATTTTATTGTTCTGATTCTGATAGTTATTCACTCTACTCTCTCAGAGGTACAAAAGTTAAATTTTATATACTGGTTGAAAATTTCTTCACTGTAACTTACCATTTTTATAATCTTTCACCAGCTGTCATGTCTACCCCATTCATTTCCCTGTGAACTGGTGACGGGAAGGGAAGAGGAGGATCCCCTGGATTTCTTTCCTCTCCCTGGCTGGGATAAATGTACAGGGGTCTTTCATCAACTGCTGTCCACATAAATACTTGGATCAAACATTAAAAACTGGAGGCTGGAAGTGGGGTTACCTATTTACAGAAGCTTTTTTGGGATTTCCAGACGTGGCTGTTAAAATCTGCCTTAACCCAACTATCTAATCCAGTGGTTCTCAACCTTTTTAATGCCGCGACCCCCAACTGGTCGTAAGCCAAGGACTAAACCGGTCGTAAGTCGAGGACTAAACCGGTCGTAAGTCGAGGACTACCCAACCGGTCGTAAGTTGAGGACTTTCCCTGCCCGGGAGCACCACGCATGCGTGGTTCCGCCCCCTGTGCCGGCCGAGGCATAGCTGGCAAGTGGCAGAGACGGAGCAGGCCGACCACCAGCTGGCCCAGCTCAAGGGAGGTAAGGCACCCGCCGGAAAAGAGGAAAAAAATGGCGGACAGCCTTGCTTGGCGACCCCTGTGAAATGGTCGATCGACCCCAAATGGGGTCGCGACCCATAGGTTGAGAACTGCTGATCTAATCTGTACTGAAGAGCAGCAGTCTCCAGAATCAGAAAAAGACCTTCCCTGCCATTTTATGGAAGTAGGATGTTCATGCAAAATATCTACTTGTCTCTGAGTTATGCTTCATGACAATATTATGGTTCCTATCAGATTGAATGATAATAATTAAAGAAGAATTGCAAGTGGAAACAAGTTCTCATTCATACTTGATACATAGCACTTCTGGAATCATAGCACCCTCTGGTAATAATCAAGATACCCTTGCAATGCATAGCCTTATCCAGGACAACCAGTTATTACATGCAGCTCATTGCTTAAAACTACAGCTGGACTATATCTATATTCTTGATAACATCAAGAGAGAAATGAGTGACCACATAAAAACTTCATCCAAGGAAGAAGTTATGAATCATGTTACCTTGTAAAATCTCTGAAAAAGATAACTTGGGAATCTCAAGGTCAGAGTCTGCAGTAAATAAATCTTTAGTTATTTCAATTCCATCACTCATGATGTTCAAATGTTATGCTAAAATGCATTTCTGAATAGATATTTTAAAATGAACTTCAGTTTGAACCAGCTTTTCTTTGCTCCCTACCTTCTTTTAACAATATGAATGCTTATTCCAGACTAAAACAAGTTGATATGGTTTGCAAAAACATCTTAATGAATAAAAAAAAATACAGTATAGAACAAGAAATCTCTAAGATACATGGGTGTCTGCAAAGGAAATGTTCCACTGTCAGAAGAACAAAGCAATTTCAAATTTACAGGAATGTTACTGTAAATCAGGGGTAGTCAACCTTGGCTCTTTTATGACTCGTGGACTTCAACTCCCAGAATTCCTGAGCCAGCTAAGATAAGCTAAGCTGGCTCAGGAATTCTGGGAACTGAAGTCCACGAGTCATAAAAGAGCCAAGGTTGACTACCCCTACTGTAAATGATGCTGCCACAGAAGTCAAATTTAGGACACTCTGTAATGTCAAATGTATATTAATAATGAAATTTCAAGATTAAATTTATTAGAAATTTCCGTATCTTAAAATTATCATTACTAATATATGGCTAATATGCAAAGAAAAAGAACAACATGAACCTGATGGGTGGGGTCAGTCAGTATTTCACACATCTGGCTAATTCCTTTCTCAGGTATACCAAAGGCAGATGACATATGGCAAAATCCTATTCTCCAAAAGCTACTTCTAAACTGATTTCCACCAAAATACTAAAGTGCCGTCTGCCTTTCAGCAATGTGCCTCAAAAGATGGATCTAATAAATTCCTGTCTCTTTAACAAATCCATTTTTCCATAATGCCAAATTACTCCTAGAACCTGGGGGAAGCACCTGAAAGAAAATGTGAGACAAAGAGATTCATTAAGAACATTTCATGTTTTGCATCTGCCAAACTCTCCTTGTGACGGAGTCATTCTAATCTGCTCTTTAAAAAAAGTCTGTTACAGTCCTGAAAGGGGGATTTTAAAAGAAATGTGGCTGTTTCAGTGATAAGCACAGCAGGATGTCTGTAATGGTTGATCAACTGAAAGCAAAGAGATCCTCCAGCTACACTACATATGGAGAACAGTTGATATATGTGCTTAGCAGGACAGGCTCTGCAATGGGTCTAATATGCTGTTTGAAGTCTACAGAGTCCTTTTAGACACAAACAAAAAGTTCCACCCTTGTGCAGCTGAACACTAGCCTTTCATGGTCTGTTCCCTTTCTTATTAACTCTTCCAGTTCTTCAGTATTCTGGAGCACATATCCCTGGGTTTTGTTTGTCTAAATCAGGGATTCTCAACCTTTTTAATGCCGCGACCCCCAACCGGTCGTACGTCGAGGACTAAACCGGTCGTAAGTCGAGGACTAAATCGGTCGTACGTCGAGGACTAAACCGGTCTTAAGTCGAGGACTACCCAACCGGTCGTAAGTCGAGGACTTTCCCTGCCCGGGAGCACCGCGCATGCGTGGTTCCGCCCCTGCGCCGGCCGAGGCGTAGCTGGCAAGCGGCAGAGATGGAGCAGGCCGACCACCAGCTGGCCCAGCTCAAGGGAGATAAGGCACCTGCCGGAAAAGGGAAAAAAAATGGTGGACAGCCTTGCTTGGCGACCCCCGTGAAATGGTCGATCGACCCCAAATGGGGTCGCGACCCATAGGTTGAGAACCGCTGGCCTAAATGTTATATATATATATATATATTCTTGGTATATATATATTTACAAGACCTGAAACAAGGGAGGACAACCTTGTATACTATGCAGCACTACCTCCTTTTTCTGTGATCCAGAACCTTCACCAGATGACATATTTGTAAAAAAAATGAAACAATAATCAAAATCTATATATTAAACATTTTAGAAACAACTTCAGCAAAGCAAATTCACCAATCTAATGACATCGTCTCAATTTCTATTATCTGTGGAAGATGAAAATATTTTTTCAAAAAGCCAATTCTACTACTTGCAAAAAATTACTCACTTCAACTACATCAAATTATTAACTTATAGAAAATACGTCTCTTATACATTATTATGATTACAGTTACAGATGAAAGAATATTTTAGGGCTATGGCTATAAGAATTACATTAAATTTGGTTTCAGGACCAATTATTGTACAAGCATCAAAAGTCCATCGTCATATTCGTTTGGATAACAGTAACTTCATCCTGCTTAGGACTGTGTAGATAAATTTTGGAAATTTGAGAAAGTGCAATCAGGCCTGTCACAAATTGGTACAATGCAAAAAAAACTACTATCATAAGTCACAAAAATCATACATTTAAGTCTTATTCTTTATCACTTGTACGTAAATTGGGGTCTTTATCCAAACTATTTTTGGTACATTTTACTGGTACTGGAAAAGAAAGTCATTTTGATGTCAGAATAAATAATAATTACTATCTTCTATCTGACTCAAAGCTCAGATTTGGCTAAAACTGAAGGGACTGGAAAAAATATGCCTTTTCAGTCTTCTCATTCTAATAGATCTTATAATTTAAATAACCTTTCTTTTCTACAGTGGTGGGTTTCAGCCAGTTCGCACCACTTCGGCAGAACCAGTAGCTAATTTTTTGTTGCCCAGGCCCAGAATGGACTTCCAGAAGCGGCATCCACACAGAGAACCAGTTGTTCACATATTTGAATCCCACCACTGCCTACTCAATACAGTATTTTAGTGCTACTGCTCATTTAATTCACTGACAAAATAACAGCATGCATATAAGAAGAGAAAAACATACCCAGGACACGAATTTGCATCACTGCTCCATGTAAACCAAAGAACATCCATAATGGTTGGGAACAATCCACACATACTTGCATGCCTGCACTTGCTCCATTGTGACTCAAGTGCAGTTCTCCTTCTGAATTCACCATGAATCCCAAGATGTCTCCACTCTGGAGAGGCACAAGCACTCTACAGACTGCCCAAAACTCTTTTCGATCAACTAAAGACTCTGGGTTATAAGGAAGGTCACTGGGTCTCAGGGTGCTAGGATCACAAGTGGTTACCCCATATGACAGTGTCCCAGTACGCGAAGTGTTGGATTTATTGATTTTGACAAATATTGTCTCATTGATTCTAAGCGGTCTGCTGGTAAAAACCAAAGTTCTCTCGTCTCGAGCATGGTCCAGACGGGCCACAGTCTGGTCATCCAGAATTTTAATATGGGCTCCCCTGAGTTGATGGAAGCGGAGGTCGCTTTCAAGTTGAGATGGGAGGAGGTGGGAATGCTGAGAGTTGAGGGAATTCTGTGGAATAGGACACATGGCAGTCATGACATGGATATTGTCCTCCTGCAAGTTGAGATCACAAAGGCTCACAGACAGACGGGTATCCTCAGTATCTCTGCGTAATGAGGGTCGGCGGATAGCTGTGAAGGATCTTGGACGGAGGCAATCAGGAGGAATAATTTCACTATCTGCAAATAAGAGAGGTGAAGAAAGTATTTCAGTTTTGTTATTAGTTGTTCAAAAAGGAATGCTTTCTTTTAATGTCACAACGCATAAAATAATCTCTTGTAAACATTTCGGTCATTCTTCTGAATAAACTGTCAAACAGTAAATTGCTGAAATAGGAGGCAACACTGGGAAAGAATAATAGGATCTTATGTGAAACCTCTAAGAAGATTGCTGCAAAGTCCTGAAAGTGATGCTTTGAATTTGTTTCACTGATAGGGTGACAAGAATATTTGAGTACACAGTTGGATTTAAAAAAGATTTTAAGAAAAGGAAGAGCTGTCTTAACCCCAATAGCATAGAAAATGTGGGCTCAGGTCATATTTTACTTGGTTTATTTATGACATTTATCATCCCTTCAATCCATTTATTTATTATTCAACTTATACAGTATGCCGCCCATCTCTTACTGCTTACAATAATTAAAAACAATAAAAATATTAAAACACTAAATAGTGACATTGAATTAGTTAAAATTAACAAAAATGAAAAGGAGCAATTTCAATCCATTGATTCCCACCATTTATAGATAATACAAATAAAACATTTATAATAAATATGTTAAATTAATAAAAGACTTTCATGGTATAAATCATTCTTTCATCCAATCAATCAATCCTTAAAGCCTTCTGGAAGATTCAGTTCTTATAAAGGAATTTAGAGGTAACCTTGGAGAAGATATAAGAGAGTTGATAAGGAAGGAACACGCCATTACGTCAGAACCTGGACAAGGGATTAAATAGTTCAAAGATACAAAGGAGCATGAAAAAAAAAGTAAACTAACATTTCTTGATTTTGTTCAGTATAAGATGGACAGAGAGAAAGATGCTGCTACTATACCGTACAATAAATGTTCAAGATGCTGCCACTATACCCTACAACAATAAAGTAACATTCCTGTAATCCCTGTAGTGTCTGTTTCTTGACCTGGTCTGTCATGTCTTTACCAACTTTAGGCAATCTTTTCTATGTCTGACCTGTTTCCCCCCCCTTCCCTCTTACAGAGTGGAAAGATTGGAGTGGAAGGCATTACAAGAGAGTAAGCAGGCAGACAATGGGGAATTCACATCTAAAGAAATGCACTGGCTCTGGCTTTTACCTAACATGCCCGGGGCCACGAGCGATTTAGATAAACAGCCAGGATTTATTTTGATGTGTATGCCTGCTTATTCTCTTGTATGTCCTTACTGTCCAATGAATGTAAATACAAATATTAATTCCCTTCTTGCTAATTATCCCAGAACCAGGGTGAGCATTCCGGGAGGGGGGGAGGAAATATGAAGTAAAATCAACAGTCACAGTCATGTGATTTTCTACTTAGCAACTGCATCCCTTAGCAATTGAATTGAGGGTGATCAATTGTGGTGGCTTAATTGAGGAGTACCTGTATCGATATTTGCTTTGTATTTTCCCTGCATAAAGTTCCTTGTTATATACACTAAGCACAGAAAACCACAAAGGTGTCCTATTGTTACTGGAATACTGTAGCATGAAGCACAAAGCTGATCATGTGGGATCAGTAAATCCTTCTGAAACTCCTATGAGAATTCTACTATTGTATATCTGTATTCAAAAGTTTCCAAAATGGCTGCTGTAACTGGATATTGCATTAGCAGCAATATTAAAGGAACGTCCTTGACTATTCTTTGACATTATCTAGCTGATATTAATCGAAAAGAGCACAGGAAATTGAAGTAAACTTTTAGCAAGACAAATATTCGATTCTGAGGCTCATTTCCTGCTTTTCTTTATAGCAAAGCAAAACTTTTTTTAATGTTTTTTAATAGTCAAGGGGTCCATTTAAATAAAGTAAGAGCAGGATATTATAAAAATAATAATAAGATTTCTCCAATAATTCTTTATCAGAAATCAAGCAAAGTACAGCTGTATTTAATTGCACCTTAAAGTACTGTACTGACATTGTTGTGGTTTGCTTTAAGACTAAGATTAAACTTACGGATTTTGTGTTAGTTTGACATTAACTGGCTGGCATGTTGAAAAACACTCAGAAAATTGAAATAATATCACTCATGAGAACAAATATTCATTTCTAGTATATAACTTTTGTCATGCTTTAAAAAAATCAACAGCTTTTTATTAGACAATGATTTTGGAGCTGATAGCAATAACACATTTACATCGCAGAAGGCACAACAATTTTTTCAGCCTCCGTTTATTTGATTGATTGTTTATCTGAGGCATAAAACATGTATTATTTTCCTAAAATATAGCAGAAAAAAGGACCATTTTTACACAATGATTTTGTTAACACTGATTTTAGCAAAGTACTGCAAAGCAGTGACACATATTGTATATGAAGTATATATCAGGGCTTGCCCATCTCTATTTTACAAGGTGTGCAGTTCTTTAGATTTGGCATGATGAAATGTTCAATGATTTCTAGAGCAAAAGGATATAAGAAAATATTTTCTGTTTTACTTTCTGTCCCTAGGTTTGTGCCCGTGTGTCTGTGTGTGCGCATGGGCATGCATATTTAATCTTACCCTTTGTTACTGAAATAGGAAGGGAGTAAAAAAAATAACACAAAAACTCTCTACTTTAGGAATGTTCTAGAAGATGGAGAATATTTTGGATTTAGTGGACCTACATATCTGTTGGATTCATGTTGAGATACAGGTTGCAAATTTTGTATCAGAATACCAGATTGTACTTCAAAGATGGCTGTATCCTAAGAAGATACTGTATACAATCAAATTTTCTATTCAGTGCATAGCAAAATAATGCATACAACCTGGCTACATAATTGGTTTTCCTCATCAATAGATGTATTTGTTCAGAGTTCTTTTGAAACTATTGGGATAGTTTAGAATGGAATCAGTGGAGCTAAGAAAATATAAGTTTATCTCTGTCTGAGTGAATCAGGTACCTTGCAAGATTTTTATAAGTTTTTCTACTGCTAAAATTAGGACCACAAGATATATCCCAAGTGACTTCTGATAGGAGGGATATCAGTTGTGGTTCTATCTTTTATAAAGTCTTCAATTACAGCCCTTCTGTGTTCACACTTATGTTTTGTTAAGGCTATACGTAAAGTCTGATACAGACATTAAGGATTAGCTGCCAGCCAATGTTTTACAATT
Organism: Protobothrops mucrosquamatus; assembly: GCF_001527695.2. Lineage (NCBI taxonomy): Eukaryota > Metazoa > Chordata > Lepidosauria > Squamata > Viperidae > Protobothrops > Protobothrops mucrosquamatus. The sequence continues at coordinate 1,413,865 of NW_015386482.1, forward strand.
CACTTTTACATATATTAAATTTATATACCCATGTCTCAAATATGACAGATTTAGTTAGAACTTGCTTTTACTATATTTTTCATGACCAAAGTGAAAATTCCATTTTAGAATTGTTTAGAAATATGAATTGTTTTCTAATCCACAACTTTATCATCAACAGATAATCAAGTACATGGTCTGGACTGAATATTATTCCAAGATATACTAGTTTTCTATCTGAGGAATGTTTTAAAAACTCTGAGCAAAGAGTTATCCAAAATATTATATATTTTCATATTTCAGTGTCTTGTCACCTTATCACAATAAATTCTATGGTGATAATTGTAGTTTCTATGGTGTATACTTGTTTGCCAGAAGTGAGCAGTAAACAAATACGATTCAGATAAATAATACAGAAATACATAATTACTTAAATAGATATGCTTGGTGCTGTAGATCACAAGAACTATATGATGATTGTTTGGAATATACTTTCTAAGACAAATAACCAGTGGTGGGATTCAGTCAGTTTGCACCACTTCGGCAAAACCGATAGCTAATTTTTTGTTGCTCAGGTCCAGAATGGACATCCGGAAGCAGCATCCACACAGAGAACCGGTTGTTCACGTATTTGAATCCCACCACTGCAAATAACTGTATAGCTGTACACTAATACTATATACCTCAGCTATAAGATATGAAAGCTGTTCTGACCATCTTTAATTGTACTAAAATGTCACCAGAGGATATTCAATGCCACTTCAGAGAATGCAGCATAATTCAGAATTTTTAGTTTGCAACCAAATTCAGTCTGTAGGGAATGCTCAGAGTTTTCATGCTTCCTTCATGCCACTTCATCAATTTGGCTGTATTTCAGGTATGGAAAAACTAGTTTGCACATGTGCTTAAATGCATTTCTTCAAGGCCCATTTGAGACTTTCAAAACTATTTACGAGCAGAAAGATATGATCAGATGTTTAACATACATGGATAGGAGCCAAACATGCTTAAACCAAAGCAACTTAAGTAAGTCTATGATGTGAATTATTGCTTATTCTTTAGTTAGTTATTTACAGTTTAAGATGATACCAGGAAAAAATAATGCTCTTGTTTAAACTGTATTCCAAGTAAAAAAAGAAAAACCTTGAATAATCTTACTTTTTAAATGTAAAATTAAGAATTCCTTGCATTTGAAACAGATGCAAAGCAAATAGCTGAAATATTAGCTCTAATTTGATATCTAATTTAATTTAAATTTAAATTTTACAGTCTAGTGAAAACTAGAATGGTACCAAGGAAAGCCATGTATAGGTATTTTTATGCCAGAAGATATTCTGAAGAATTCAAATATTGATGAATTCATGTAGTGACCTAAAGTAACCTCCCCATCACAAGACCATCACAAACCTCTCTCTGATGCCTCACACCTGACCATCACAAGACCCTCACTTGAAACACCCACAACTGAAGCCCTTATAAACAGAAGAGCACTGACACAGACTTCCCCTAAATGCCGCTGAAGATGTTACCTAGCCTGGTAAGAAAACGTTCAGAAATCAACTCACAAGCTCGGAGAACGAAACTTCACCCTCATTCATGTAGTATGTTGGTTGATTTTTTTTTTTTAAAAAAAATATCCTTCTATAAGAACAGAAAAAGAAAAAAGAAAAAATATATCACACCATAAGCAAAACACAAAGTGGGAAAAATTAGAATATCTTCCCCTCCTCCATTTTTATATGCATAACATATAAGACAACAAGACTATTATTAGGTTGAATTAACTCTTGCAGGTCTATATTTAATCACTGCCAAATATCAAAATTAAATTCCAGTATATATGTTTGAAGTAGATTCCACATTTGTGGTTAAAACTTCCTTGGCGTATTGAGATGATCCATTAACAAATTAAAAACTAAATTAAAATTTCCACATAGAATTATATGTTCTATCTGTATACTAACAATGAATAAAGTATCAATTTTAACATTTGTTAAGCATAATAAAGCAGACTACCCAAACATTTAATCACCAAGATTAAAAAATGGTTTTCAGTGTGAGATATATCTCATTTTACTATCAGATTTGAGAACTTATCATTGAAAATAACTATACATTAAATTTTTAGGTCAGTGGTGTAAATCCATAACTGCTACCATACAGTATTTCTAGAAGTACTAAGTTTACGTACTGTATATATCTACATAATTATGTTATTTTTTTTGACCATCAAGTATTAAAGCTTATATGAAATCAAGTGTGCTTGTTCTCTACTTTGGTCCTGTCCAAATAGCATATAATATAAATAGCCTTTTGACTTATTTGTTTTGCAACTGAAGAACATTTTAATCTCATTCATAGCTGCCTCATGTGAGCATCAGGTTTCCTAGGTACCAGTACCATTATCACCCATGCTAACAGTTATTCAGCTGAATGAGTAGTTTAATGCTGAAAGTGGGTTGCTATGGAGAGAGTCATACAAGCAAGTAAGACTTATCAAGGGCACTGGTGCACAGGTTTAGGCAAGACTATTGCTTCTGTGGATATTTATTCTTTGTCCCCCCCCCCATATGTTGCTATAGAACAAAGGCTAAGTATAGGATTTGAAATATGCCAACAGCCTCTGTGACCTCAATCCTCTTACAAGATTAAATCAAGTAACATCCACAGACTTCAGTGGTATCAATTTTTAAGGTGACCAATCGTACCCCTTCTTTTGTACTCATTTAAATAATAATTAATAGGCATGTAAGCATAATTACAATATAAAATGTTATTGTTACAAATGTTTTTATTATGCATTTATCATATTATAGTGTATTCTGTATTGTTGCAATGAATAAAATGTTTTATTTATGATATTTTTTTCTTAAATTTATTTGTGTCCTTCTCACTGTAAAAAAGTTGGTCACCTTACAATTATCTAAATTCATTCCTGTTTCTCCACAACTATATATAGTCCTATAAGCCTCCATCTTCAAATAGCATTCCCTTATATTTTTTATAAAAGCTCAACAAACTACTGGGGCCATCTACTTTTCCTATGTAACAGATCATCAGTATTGGTTCCTCATGTTGTTTGAGGCTATTAAGAATTCAAATCTTGGGCTTGAATTATTTTTTATGTTTAAAGGATTTACAAAACATTAAGTTTTTAAGAATGCAGAAATTTATTCTTTTGGTTAAAAAGTGGGTAAGTTGATATCATTTAGCATCAAACTATTCACAAATCCTACATATCTTCCAAAATTAAATAACAATTAAGTTAAAACTAATTTAACGTCTATAGTTCTAAATCTTGTGTTTACAGACATAAATACTGAATCTTGTGAAAAGTTATGTGAGAATGTTTTGGTGTTCTGAAATTAGGTCAGATGCTCAACATTGGTAGGAAAGAAATTAGCAGGGCTGGAAAACCAACTGATCATGGTCCCAGTGATATACTAAATCTATTGCTTGTGCATGGAAATGCCTTGTTTCCTTATGAATCATCATTTCTCCTTTCCCCATTTAGTTTTTTTATTTTTCAGTTCATTATAAGCTTCATAGGGGAAAAAACACATATATAGGTATTTTCTTATGGATCAAGAATGACCTCCTAAAAAACTGAGAAACTATTTAAATGCTATTGTCTGTCAATCAGGTACTACAGAGAAATGGCGCCATGTTTTATTTGTGAAAATAGCTACCCAGTTTTGTTCCATGAATTCATCCAATTACTTTAAACTTTGCATAAATGTCATGTTCATTTTAGGCTAAAAATAGAAAATCCTATGCAGAGAAAAAAAAAATGTTGCTAGCAAAAAGCATGATGAAAGACAAGCTATCTGCACATTTTATACAGGGCAACTTAGACAAAATGAAGTAACTACTTCAGGAGACAGCTACTCAATAGAAGCAAACCTAGCTTTTCAGCTATTTGCATGCAATTCCTAGCATTTTTTTCTCTCTGTAGTAGTATATGCTACATAACTGTCTTCTGTACCTGAAGTATGATTTTTTTATTTTATCCATTGCCGGTATTAAATATGACTGTAAACTCTGTCAGTTCTCCATGTGGATGGGGAATTGGCACCTGTTGTTTTTCACCTGTGATTAAAATACGTTTTGAGCCAACCATTTTAAATGAAACAATTCCAGACAGATTTCACCATTCTGTATCTTGTCAAAAAATAGACAAAAATAAAGTAAGAACCCTTTTACAAATGTAGCGGGGACTGCCTGAGAGTGCTTGCAGGAGCTTGACTGGGAAGGGGAAGATTGGGACAGCTGCAGTTGGTTTGGGTGTGGCTGGCGTGAGTGGAAGGAGGAAGGATAGAAAAGGGAAGAAAAGGAGAAGGCCGGTGTGGTTGGAGTTGAGAAGAGAGGGTCTGGAAGCTTATTTTATTTTTCTATCAAGGGTATTTTAAATAGAGGCTAGATAGAGTGAAGTTTTATTGCTTCCTCCGTGGGAGGATATCTGAGAAGGAGGCAAGCGAGAGTGTGAAGTAAGGGAGTTGGCTGGGGTTTCTAGCCTCGGATTTTAATAATAAAGAGTAAGGGAAGGGGGTGGTTTTGAACCCTGAAACCTGAAGAAGAATCCTAGAGAAGAAGCACCAGGAGGAGAGAGACTGGTGGTGCCAACTGTTGCTGTGGACTTTGGAGGCATTTGGACTGTGGCCATCGCTGCTGGCATAGGTGCTGGGACATTGTGGGGGGAGTTGCCCTGGGGGATGAGCCATTGCCATAACATACTGGCCGTCGTTGTTATTGTTACCATCTGGAGCCGGGGTTTACCCCCCCCCCATTTCATCGGATTCTGAACGATTGCTCAGGGGCCTGTTACTCCTGCTGCTAAAGCAGCCCTGAGCTGTTATATATATCTTCAGAGCATCAACCACTGAGACTGGTTAAGTTCGTGCCTGAAAGTCCTGCTTCAACAAGAAGAGCCTGCCACCCATTAATGCTGCGTGAGCTCCGGTTGTAAGACATCTCATCGATCTCTATTTATTTATTTATTTATTTATTTATTTATTTATTGTTTATATTTATATCCCGCCCTTCTCCTTGCGGACTCAGGGCGGCTAACAACCAGATAAAAATGCAAATCCCAAAACTACAGATTAAAACATAATTAAAAACAAATATTAATAATTGGTCTAATTAATTTAAAATTACTTTAAAACCCCCATTAAAAATTTTC
>NW_015386482.1:1419132-1422642 GCF_001527695.2 Protobothrops mucrosquamatus
TATTCTGCCAATATTGGTAAAGAAAGCAGAATGAAGCATGAAATTAGTTAAGAAAAGGAGTTGAGTGACATCATGGCACTATGAAAATGAATTGGGGATAAAAAGCATACTTGACAGTAAATAAACATGTAATATTGTTATAAGGAAATCATTAAATATTAGAATTTGGAAATTCTTCCAAACTGCTGTTTGTTCAGATGAAGTTTTATTCATTGTGGTTTTATAATAAACAAGTTGGAGAAATGGTGTAATTGTTTACCATGTAAAATGAAGCAAACTCTTAAATTAAGCTTGACAGATTCTCTTAAAATATTACACTTCGGAAAAGTGGTTTGAATTTAATGAATCTCAGAGAAACTCTATATGTGATTTTTTTTTTTACATTTCATTTTATTTCCTTTATTTAAGAATATTCTTTATAAACACAGTTCCATAGCAACAAGATATAATTAGGGCAGCAGTAGCAATGAAGATTGTCTTTATTTCACTGTGGGATTGCATACTATAGTAAAATATTTGGAATCTTAAGAACATACCCAAGGTATTTCTTTCAGGCAACAAACTATGCTGGGAAAATCTCTGAAAATTTAATAGTATCCAGACTACCATAACCAGCCATATGAAAAATGTTTACCAAGAAAGTGGTCAAATAATAATAAAAAAATAGAATGTGCAGACAGAACATAGAATGAGAAACTATCTGGACTGCCCTCTTTCCAATCAGTACTTCTATAGAAAAAAGATCTGAAATAAAAGCTTTCAGCATAGGAAAGATGAACAGTTTAGGATGAGCGCTTTCCCCTACATGATCCTAATAAATATCCAGTGATTGGATGTGCTACTTAAAAATAAAAAAAACAGAGACATGAACAGAGCACTACAAAAATTTCATATGTCTTGTGATCTTGAAATAGTCAGACATCACAAACAAAAAGCAAATCAAAATCTGAGAGTGTGAATAATTTCCCAAATTGTAAATTGTCACAAGATCCATAATAAAGGAACAGGAGACCAAGAGGTAGCAATCTTCTATCCATACAATATTATGTATCACTGGTACTAATAAAAAGGTAACAGTAATCTAAGCATTTTGGGAGGACTCCTTTCAGATAGTTCAAGAACATACTGTACCCTGTTTAAATACTTGTAATAGTTATACTTTTTGTCACTCTAAAGATAATGTCATGCTGCATACAATCTAGTGGCCACACCCATCTATCATCATTTCATGTTGGCTACTTTCTAGTTTTTATATCTATATTAGCATTATTTTCCACACATACAATAGTTCTAGAATACTTTTCTGCTGCCTGTAGTAGAAAGTCCATCATATTTGTCATGTGGCTGAGTGGACACTTGGAACATACAGATACAGATTCATGAATTTAAAAATATCTCATTTATATAATATTTAATGATATCATGACAGAACTAGAAACACAGTATTTTGATTTGAAGTAAAACTAAAGTCATCCATATGAATAATTCTACATCATCATTTTTAACTGTTTAGCCAACTATTTAGTTTACAGTCCATATTGAGAAGTAAGGTGGGCTTATAAAATGTCAATTCCTGTGAATTTTTTAAGGATCAAAATTATCTTATAAGGGTTTCCTTTGTGCAAAGTATTGTCCAAAAATAGAAATTCAGACTCTGATTTTTTTTTTTTTAATAAAACTCCCCTGACAGTTTATCAGAGCTAGGAAACTTTCCACTTTGAACTGCATTAAATATCTCTGAAATTTTTGAAAGAGAGAAAGGAGATTTCATAAATTATATATCTTCTGAAGTTAATCCTGGGAATATTTATTTAAATATTGATTAATTTTTACTGATGATGGATTATTTGACAATATAATTGTTGAAAAGGAGTTGAATGCTTTACATATCTTTGGTTTTATTCAATATTTGTCCATTGCTGTTTTTACTTTTCATACAGTCCTAAAAATTTAAAAGCAAATTTCTACAGATTCAAACACTATATAAAATTTTAAAATATTTAGGCAGCATAATTACTAAAAACGTTTACAAATTCTTTATTAATAATTATATACCAACTTGGAAAAAGTTAGAGAAATGCAAAACTGTACTTCAAAACATTTTTACATTTTAGGGAGAACTGTAGTAGTAAAAATAAAAATCCTTTCAAGGCTCAAGTTTCTATTTCAATGCCTCCCAATGAAAATTTCAGAACAGGATTTAAACCCTTGGGAGAAAAATAGAAAGCTTCTGCTTTGATGCAAAAAAAGGAGAGAATAAATAAAAGGATTTTATATAGGCCTCAGAAACAAAGCGCCTGGGGCATGTCCAATTTAATAATGTGTTATGAAGCAGCACAGTTAGGACATATGATTCCATTTATTATGGAAGACATTTCTAAAAAAACAGATTCAAACTGAAACTATATTACAGCCAAATAATTTTGTAAATCAATGATTTTTTTCACCTAAAATATTTTTATAGAATAAAGGAGCTCGAAAATGTTGTCACTAAATTGATGTTTCAAATTTGGAAGAGTAAATACATAGCTTTGAAAAAGGATACTTTTTCTTAAGCTCCTTAAATAACATATGTGGATTAGGATAATCATTATGGTTTGACGAAAAATGAAAGTTTTGAAATAGTACAGTCTTTATAGACTCCTTTTTATAATAATAGGGAAACTCTCAAAAAAGATCAGATAGAGCAATGAATAGGTGATTAATTACTATGGCTCTCTGGGTATCACACATCTGTTTATTTAACAGAAATAGAGCTTTAGCAACATGGCCTTATATCATCTATGGAGACTGTTAATCATCCAGGTCATGATTGTCCCAACGGTGCTTTTTCAAAAGACAACTTGACTTTCTTGGGTTTTTTTCTTGAAAACATTTTGCTTCTCATTCAAGAAGCTTCTTCAGTTCCTGAAGTGAGCTTCAGAAGAAGCTTCTTGGGTGAAAAGTGAAATGTTTTCAATAAAAAAAATCCAAGAAAGTCCAGTTGCTTTTTGAAAAAGCACCCTTGGGACATGGCCTTATATAAGTTTTAATAATTTAATACTTCACTATTTAAGAACAATCAAAAGGAATAATCTCAAAAAATATGGGTTATTACTGCAATTAGAAATAGAAGATCCACCATTTGGTTTAAAGGAAGTTTGGAATATTGGGAATGCCATCCAGGAGATAAATTGGCAGAAATTATGAAAAGGTTGATTCACCTCAAGTACAATGCAAAACCTGGAAAGGAGGATTATGCATCACTGGTGTTTGATTCCCATCAGACTGGCACATATATATCAGAACTATTCTTCCAAATGTTGAAGAGAGGTTTTTTTAGGGGTCGGTTTTTTCATTTGTGGTGGTTATATGATAAAGTTATACCTTTGGGGTATAAAGTTTGGGGGGAAGCTAACATCACTAAGAATGCTCCCCAAAACTAGGCTACTTTATTTATTTATTAGGCTACTTTATTTATTTATGGAGCCATACTTCAAGCTTAAAAATAAAGAATGTATTATCTATTTA
>NW_015386482.1:1424291-1432602 GCF_001527695.2 Protobothrops mucrosquamatus
CTCAACAACCTTCGCCGTAAAGCGAAGGTTGGAGACTGGGCGATAGTTAGCCAACTCATCTGGGTTCAGGGAAGGCTTCTTGAGGAGGGGCCTCACAACGGCCTCTTTAAGGGCCGCAGGGAAGACACCCTCCTGCAGAGAAGCGTTCACAATTCCCTGGAACCAGGCTCGTGTACCCCCCCGAGCTGCCAGTACCAGCAGCCAAAATAATAATTGTGTGACATTGAAAAACTCTAAATAGTGTAACATTTAAGATGTGGATTAACAAGATCTCTTCACTTGCCACGTTAGAAAAAAAAATTACAGTTAATGTTCAAACAATGAAACATTTGAGGCAAGAGACACAATTTTACCGAATTTGGATTGCTTTTATGATTTACCTCAATAGCAATAGACTATAATGTGGTAAACTTTACACATATGGTAAATCTGTACATGTGCAGTACCTGTCTCTTTATTTACACTGGAATAGTTCTTTTTTGTATTTTCTCTATTTTTTTTTCTTCATACGCATCTTGGATTTCTATTAATGTAGCTACCTGAAACTGTTTGTTAATCACAGTTCAATAAAAGCAATGGGAAAAATGAATAAGAACTGCATGTGGTTTCACCACAATCCTTTCCTCCATTCCACTCAACATATTGGAAGGAGATAATTTTGGATGCCACTAATGGGTATAAATGTTATACAACAGATATAAAACTTGTAAGCATTGTATTTTAGTGTCAGGGTGAGAAAAATATGCAACTGATTATCAGGATCTATAATAATTTGGCTTCTCAAAGAAATTATGTAAGAGAAGATACTATTTATTGCTTTCTTCAAGCTGCTTTCAGATTGCCTTGCTTCCAATACATGCCTCTATGAATAAACATATGAATATGAGTTTCCAATTACTGAAATTGTGGGCATTTGCCTTACATAAACACACTGCTACTTCTCATTAGAAACCTCCTATATATCATCCTGCCACTAAGACAAATATATCCATATATTTGAACTTAGTTTGATACAAAAAAATTAAACATCAAGCTGATAATATAAAGAGAGGTTATAAAGCAAATGCTTCTCAGAATAATTTAAGCTGTTCAGCAATTATAATATTCCTTAGAAACAATTTATATAGTAAACAAGACAAAAGCTTTCTGGAAAAAAAACAGATACATAGATATAGATATGAATGATTATATACTTCTGCATATAATTATTCTGGTTAACAAAAATAATTTGCCTTTCCTTGAGGCATATGAAGAAAACATTTTGCACACAAGGCAGAAAACATCTATTTAGAAGAATGTCAGTGTATGAGATGACGAGGCAGAGCCTGAGGGAAGGGTCAAATGAGGCATCAATCTCGAGTGCCTTTGTGCCCACAAAAAATCTAAGTCCACCTTGAATTCCATTAACTCTTATCTACCACCAATTTGCTTTGACCATTAGTGGTTCAGATTCTTGTAGAGAGCTTAAGCTTGCAATAAACCCTTATATACATTTGAACTGCCTGGGTTTCCTGATTTCTGTGCTTGAGAACTAGAGCAGAATCAATATTGCCTTCTACATATAAGTTGATACTGAATGCTAAAACTCCAATGTATGGTAATATGGCTTTTGTTCTCCCCCATCTATAACTTTTAAAGTGCCAGTAAGTTCTGAAGATAATGGTGCATAATCTGAAACTGTCTGCTTAATGAGAGATACCATAATGAAACATGATAGTTATAATATATGTGCTTTCCTCCTTTCCCCAAAAGTTTATTGTGGTGGGTGCCCATAATGATTTAAATAAAAAAAACACCAGTAACTTGTGCAGAAATTGCATTTTTGACAAAATAAATATAAGTAGGAAATGCCCCAGGCAATGACACTACAACTCAGATCGATGGACCTTTCTTTTAGCTTCTCTTTTTACTTATGTTAATATGACCAGATTCCCATGGGAATGGAATCTGGCAATAATAGTTCCTATTCATAAAAAAGCAAAAGGAGTGTTTCTACTAACTCCTGACTTATTAACTTACTTAATATCATCCACGAAATGTACGTCATTCATCTAAAAGGAAGTTATTTAATTAGATTAAGGCAGAATATATCTTGACAGATGGGGGGGGGTAGGGAAAGACATTATCATATAAATCAAGCCCTAATATTACAATTCATGGTTGATAACTATACCAGTAAATTGACGCCAATATTATATTTTGCTTTTGTTGATTTTAACAAAACGTGACTCAATTTCCAGAAATAGGTTAAGGCAAAAAATGAATGAACCCTCTGTTGATAGATTTTGCTCCTACCTTTACAAAAATTCCATGACAACTTAAAAATAAAAGTCCATCCAAGATCTTTACACCAGGAAAATCCTGACAAATTTTCAAGACTTTTGAAAAGCATTTGTATCTCCTCTCATATGCAGACGATGTAGTGCTACTGGCATTAACCCAGGTTGCCTTACAAAGGCCACGTCCTTCACAGAGTCCACTCTGAGAAAGTTCTTGAGATCAGTTATGAAAAGAGATCTTGAGATCAGTTATTATTGCTTTTGCCATAGATGGACACTAAATGTGCATGAGATGCAATAGACCATACAATTTAAGTACCTAATCTTGTATGCCACAGAAAGCTGACTGCTTTAGAATACATAATTCAGGGAGATCAACCTTGGATATTCAAGACTTCTACAGATCTTGGGGAGCATTATATCTAGCTGCAATTAAATTATCGCTAAAGCCCAAGTACAACATCTGAACATTATACAAATGGGACCTTATAAAAACATCTTAAGTTTCGGAGTCCCTATGGTCTAATCTTTAACTTTATGGTCTGGTCTCTCTGATTTCCTCTAACAAATTTATCAGCAAATGGTAAAGTGCCACCTTACATAATTTAATTTACTGTGGCTTCTCACTGGAAGCCATGTTAGCCTTAGCTCATTATCAAGATAAGGTAGAGAATAACATATATAGAAAGTCAGGAAGCAAAATCCCATGTGGCAGTAGATCACACTTTGGGTACTCAACCATCGCCTGCAACACATGAGACCGACTGAGACATCAAACTATAGACAAGATATGATATTATAATAATTTAATGCTTTGCCTACAGCTATCTTGAGAGAGTGGTATAAGAAAATTCCATAGAATGCAATAGCTTTGCCCATGTAATTTGTTACCTTGAAACCACTGCTCATTTTCTTGTAGGACTTGGGCAAATTTGAGCACACTATTTGACTCTATTAATAGCAAATTATTAATGGAGATTCAACCCACACAGATTAATTTTATCTCTAATGTTTACTATCTGAATTGATAGTGTCACAGAGTAGTGTTCCATCTCAAAGCTGAGACAAGGAGATGAGAAGAAAAGAAATGTAAAGTTGTTCTAAGGTGAACTATCACTCAACATAAAACTAGGAAAGATGTAAAATTATAGAAATAAAAGTTTCCCTTAGCATGAAATTTCTTTCTAAGATGTGGCAGGATAATATTTTATAAAGATTTTAAGATGTACATTCAGAACTGCTTTTCTAAGAGTGATAGGAAGTAAGATGTTGTTTCCTTCTAGGATGGGCTTTTGTCTCTATGATATTAATTAAAAACTGCAGGCGTAAACTACGGTACGTTAAATGCCTTGGTAAGGCCACACTTGGAATACTGCATTCAGTTTTGGTCACCACGATGTAAAAAATACGTTGAGACTCTAGAAAGAGTACAGAGAAGAGCAACAAAGATGATTAAGGAATTGGAGGCTAAAACATATAAAGAAGGGTTGCTGGAACTGGGTATGTCTAGTTTAATGAAGAGAAGGATGAGGGGTGACATAATAGCAGTATTCCAATATCTCAGGGATTGCCACAAAGAAGAGGGAGTCAAGCTATTCTCCAAAGCACCTGAAGGCAAGACAAGAAGCAACAGATGGAAACTAACCAAAGAGAGAAGCAACCTAGAACAATTAATCAGTGGAACAACCTGTCTCCAGAAGCTGTGAATGCTCCAATACTGGAGGTTTTTAAGAAGAGACTGGACAGCCATTTGTCTGAAATGGTATAGAGTTTTCTGCCTGAGCAGGCGATTGGACTAGATGACCTCCAAGTCCCTTCCAACTTTATCATCATCATTATCATCAACATCATCATCATCAACAACAACAACAACAACAACTATAACAACAACAATATATATTGAGAGAATAAATCAGAACAAAATCTATTAGAAAAATTCCCTGGTAGATAGAGTCATCTTCAGATTTCAAACTGATTGTCCCTTTAGAAAAGACTCGGGAACACAAGACATTATTGTTGATGCCCGCTAAGTACCTAGTAACTGAGAAAGCCAAAGAATATCAAAAACAAGTCCATATGTGCTTCATTGATTAGAGAAAGATCATAGTAAAACAGTCTAGTTCCATTTGGCACAAGAGTGAAACAAGACTGCATACCAGTGGTGGTGAACCAATGGCACGGGTGCCAGAGGCGGCACTCAGAGCCCTCTCTGTGGGCACGCACACCGTAGCCCCAGTTCTAGGCCTTCAGCTGGGTTTTATAAAACCTTTTCGTTTAGGCCTCTGCTGCCATGTGCAAAAAAAAAAAGGTTCAATCAATCAGTCAATTTCAACTTCTCGCGGGGAAAAAAAGTCTTGCAAAGTTGGAATTGATTGATTGAACTTTTTAGTCCCACCCAGTCTGCCATTACCACCACAGCCACGCCCACCCAATGGGCACACCCAGCCAATGGGCCACACTCAGCCAATGGGCCACACCCACCCAGCACCCGACAATGCATAAGTGGTTTTGGGTTGCAGTTTGGGCACTCGGTCTCTAAAAGGTTTGCCATCACTGCTATATATTTTCCCCTTATCTATTCAACCTATATGCTGAGTATATATTATGAGAAGGTAGATTGGAAGAAGATGAGTGTGGTTTTAAAATGTAAAAGAAGTAATATCAATAACAGGCACTATGCTGACGACACTACCTTGATAGCCAAAAATACAACAAAGCTGCAATCTCTAATAATGAAAATCAAGGAGTAAGAAAAAATTGGATTAACATGAAATACAAAGACGAACAATCTAACTGATAATAGATACAACAACCAGCCTTGGATCTGATAATGAAGGTACTGAAGTGATAGATATCTTCTGCCTTTTTAGGATCAACCATCAAGAAAAAAGGAATAACGCAGGGAAGCACTTGGTACAGCAGTTGGTACAGCAGTCAGTGAAGGCCTTGGAAAAGACATTCACATGGCATGCAGTGTTCTAAATCTACAAAGATTAGACTAGTGCAAGCAATGGCATTCCCTGTAATACTCTATGGAAGTGAAAGTTAGACTTTGAAGAAGCACGATAGAAAGAATATTGACACATTTGAAATTTGGGATTGAGAGAATACCATGAGATTACCATGGACAGCCAAGAAAACAAATCTATCAAAAAACCCAAATCAAATCAGAGTTCTCACTTGAGGCACTAATTAGCAGGCTCATATTATCTTGTTTTGGACACATTATGCAAAGACCCAGTTTTCTGAAAAAGGCTCTGATGCTGGAAAAAATGGAAGGAAAGAGGAAAAGAAGCCAAAGGCAAGGTGGATAGAATCAGTTATATTGTCAATGGGCACATCACTGGAAGTCTTTTAAGGACCAGGTTAGGGACAGATTGTCCTGGAGAAAATTTATGTACTCACTAAGAGTCAACACTGACTTCATGACACATAAATCAAGGTTGAAAGATTGCTGTAAAATGTAATGTAAAAGAAATTCTGATATATCTAACAGGACCACACAATTAGGAAAACCTAATAAATTCTAATGATTTCTAGTATTACTGTTAAGTGGTGGATATGAGATGAGCAGCAAATAATTTTTATAAATAAATAAAAAATAAGTATTATATATCAATTTTTGAATTTATTTCCTTTCATTTCTGGTCAGAGCTTTGTCGATTCAGGGCCACTATGTGCTTTACTGGACCAATAAATGTTTTATGGAAATGAATACAAATTAGTTGTGGTTTCCTTCATGGTATTACATTAAATTCTCTGCTTTTACCCTTTACTTTTTCAATCTACATTTTTATGTTCCCAAACAGTCATCTGTTTTACAAATACAATACTTAATCTAAGTCATTCAATGCGCTTTCTCTATTCACTTCTGTGTAGCATGGAAAATAGCCTAATAACACATTAGACAAAATAAATAATATAATTTCCTAATATATATATGAATTCATTTATTTCTTTAGGTGCACAAAGGAGCACCACCCCAACTTTCACTAAAGGAGCACTGTTTGCCATACCTTTACTGTGCAATAAAGCAGTAGAATAATTTTTTTCAGAGTCCAATAAACAGATTCAATTTAGCAAACCAGTAGTTTTAACATCAGCAATTGCCCTTAAAATATAACATTTATATAAATCAATAACCAATTAATTCTCCTTTTGAGTACAGCCTGGTATTAATTTCCTTATCCCAGTTGTAACAGAGGTATGCAATATATGGGGGATGAACAAAGTATACTTTAAAATATGCACTAATGGTCTGTCATAACAAAACATATTTTATTAATGATATTTATTTTTATAGTAATGTCTGGCTTCCAATCATGGAAATGTTTGCTTGATCTTGAATGTCCTTATAAACAAATTTTTAAAATGTAAAAAGGGCATCAAGCAGCATTTTTAAACAACAAATATGGTTTAATACATTTGCTCAAGCAAAATATGGCTTAAATACCACGGAAATGTATTTGGAATTATTATGTATTATATAATGATATATTTTTATATATCAATGAAAGACCACAAGTTTTGCATGTGAAAAATAATATGCAATAAAGATAATGCGAAAGTCCTCTACCATTAACTTTAAAGAGACTGACATGCAGACCAGACATTAGATTACGTTCTCTTTAGTGACAGAACCTGCCCTTGGGATTATTTTGGGATGACATTGGCCATATTTGCCTCACATAACTTTGGGCCACCAACCATTTCTGGAGGGCAGGAATAAATGATGTTGCCTTCTATTCACCTCCAACTCATCATAAATAAGATGTCTGCCTGTATTTTCCTATTCCAAGATGACAATAATGCTTTCTGGCTTATGCTGGCTCAAATGCTGTGGTCCAGTTTGCATGCTGTGTTTTACATTGTTTTAGGCAACCCACTTTAGTTTGATTAGCTACTGCACAAAGACAGAAACAATCTTATCTCATTTCTCCATCTTTCCTTCTTTCCTTCAAGATGGCCTGATGAAGCTTCTGAATGCCTTGGCAGTTATTTGTTTGACATGCAGAATATCCTATTTAGAAATTTGACACAAATTGTTTCATACACAAACACATACACACAAACACACACAGTATTTTTCTATTATTGAGCTACCTACCATTTTACAGTTTTTAGTCACTTAAGTTAAAAGCTTTCACCTCCAATTCTGAGGTAATAGTCCAATCAGGGACATACTCCATATGTACCATATGGAAGTGGCTTGGCACAGATTAAAAAGTCAAAATGACAATAAAATACAAAAAGCCTGCAATAACTCTCTATAACGTTTATCAGGCCAGCTGAGTCCTTAGCTCATTAACAGTTTATGCCCAAAACAAACAATTTTAAAATGTACTGACACTCTTACTCTATTGCTCTTAATCTTCTTGACCTTTGGAACAAGAACAAGAAACAGTGACTAGAAGATAAGCATAACAGGAGATGGAGTTAGGAAAAAAAAATCAAGAGATAAAAATGCATGGATAGCTATACTCTTTCAGAAACTCACATTACTAGAAATGGCCTGATTCTGTTGTTCAGCCACTGGAGAGTCATTACTAATTCAGAGAAGGCAAGAATTAAAAGTATTTTTTTTCAAGAATTCAAGGACACACTGTAGCAACTCATAACAATGCCATATTTTTTCAGATATGTACCTACCTAATAGTTGCACTCCACGAGTGAGTCCATAGACATCAATCAAAGCCCACAATGGTTCAGTTGTCCTTACCCCATTGAAGAACAACATTGCAGCAGAATCATTAACACGATAAAATACACGTCCCTTTTTATCCACCCAGAATGCTATGATATTTCCCTCATTTGCAAATTCTTCTGGAAGGGCCTTTGCCCAAAATCCAGTTTGAGAAACCAGATCTGGGCATGCATACTTGGGCAGAGTTTCTGGATTAATTCTAGAGGGATCCTTGGATGTAAATCCCAGTCGAAGAGCTCCACTCCAACAACACTGCTTCTTTGTGATCTAAAAGGGGGGAAACATAACAAGATCAATATAATTACTTTGCATTTTTATTAGGTATACA
>NW_015386482.1:1432647-1438258 GCF_001527695.2 Protobothrops mucrosquamatus
TTACATGGGCATACTATGCACAGCTTGTCACTGTCTCCATTGTTGCATTCTGAATTAGTTGAAGTTCCAGGTGGTTTTCAAGGGCAGCCCCATGAAGTGCACATTGCAGTCAAACCACAAGGTGACCAGGATGCAATAGCAATAGCACTTAGACTTAGATTTATAGGCCGCTTCATAGTACTTTACAGCCCTCTCTAAGCATTTTACAGAGTCAGCATACTACCCCGAACAATCTGGGTCCTCATTTTACTGACCTTGGAAGGATGGATGGCTGTCAACCTTGAACTGATGAGGATCAAACTACTGGCAGTCAGCAGAATTAGCCTGCAATACTGCATTCTAACCACTGCACCATCATGGCTCTTTTGAGAGTGCCGTGACAGTGCAAGTGACAGTCTGAAGGACTTTCTGATCTAGGAAAGGGGACAGCTGATGGACCAGTGCAAAGTCAAAAAGCCTTCCAGACTGCGCACCACTATTGAATGGGAAATGCTACTCAGTGACAGGAAGGATGTTAATGGCCATTTGCTCACAAAGCCATATCTACCCAACTTAATCACTTGTACAGACCACCAATATATTTTATAGCACAAGTCAAAATTTGCAATAGTGGTGAATAACTGTAGCTTGTGGGTTGCTTTCTAAACATTTCATTACCAGGCTAGGTAACATCTTCAGCAGAGTTTAGGGCAGTGGTGGCGAACCTATGGCACGGGTGCCAGAGGCGGCATTCAGAGCCCTCTCTGTGGGCACACGCACCGTCGCCCCTGTCCTAGGCCTTCAGCTGGGTTTTATAAAACCTTTTCGCTTTAGGCCTCCGCCACCATGTGCAAAAAAAAAAAGAAGGTTCAATCAGTCAATTTCAACTTCTCGCAGGAAAAAAAAGATCTTGCAAAGTTGGAATTGATTGATTGAACTTTTTAGTCCTACCCAGTCTGCCTTTATCACCGCAGCCACGCCCACCCAATTGGCCACACTCAGCCAATGGGCCACACCCACCCGGCACTCGACGATGCATAAGTGGGTTTTGGGTTGCAGTTTGGGCACTCAGTCTCTTAAAGGTTCGCCATCACTGGTTTAGGAGATGTCAGTGTCAGTGTTCTTCTGTTTATAAGGGCTTCAGATGTGGGTATGTTGAATGAGAATCTTGTGATGGGTCTTGTGATAGGTCAGGTGTGAGTCATCAGTGAGTCTTGTGATGGGTCTTGTGATGGATTGGTTATATCAGGTCAGGGTCATTGGGAGGTGAACTGCCGGTGGGAGGGCTTGTGTAGGTTAGTTGAGGGTCGGTGCTGTCTCTGGTTGGGTGTGCAGTTGATTTGGATTCTGAGGGGTTCATAGGCTGGTTGTAGATCAGTGTGTGTGTTAATGGAATTGCTTGTGGAGTGCCAGGCTTCAATGAACTCACAAGTGTGGTGGGTAGTAACCAATTATTTTTGTGTTGCTCCAATTGAACTGGTGCTGTTTGGTGTCAGTGTGGTGTGGGGAGAGATTAAGGATTTGGGATTGTGGCGTTTGACTGCCAGCCGGTGTTCATCGATCCTGGTTTTTAATTGATGTGATGTTTGTTCCACATAGAATTATTTGCAATGGTTACAGTTGCTTTTGTAGATTATATTGTTTCTTTCATCCTTCTGTATCTTGTCTTTGGTTCTGGATAATTCCTGGTGGAGGGTAGCTGTGGGTTTGTGAGCTATTGCTATTCCTAGGAGTTGGAGAATTCTGCTGTCATTTATGACACCCTTTTGAGTATGGTATGGTTAGTTTTTGCATGCTAGTTGGCTGTGTGGTGTGTTGTGGTTTGGGTGCTGTGAATCAGAATACAAAGTTTTTTGGATAGCCGTTATGAAGAAAGATGTCAAGCAGCGTTTCTCTTCTGCTTTTCTTAGTGTTGTGGTGCTGTGTGTCCTGGCCGTTCTGAAGAAGCTTCTTCTGTGTGCAGTGGGGTGGTTGCTTGTGAAGTTGAGGAGCTGGTCCATGTGTGGGAGTTTGCAGTAGACGCGGGTTTCCAGTTCTCCACTGTCTAGACTCCTTATGTCGATGCCGAGGAATGAGAGTCTGTTGTCTGTTTCCTCTTCATATGTGAATTTGATCCCAGGGAATATGTTATTGAGTAGGTGGTGTGCCAAATTTTGTGTTAAAAAAACAGAAAGTGGAAAGAAGCACCAACTCACCTTAAGCCTGATTTGCTCATAGATGACTATTGGCCTGTTGCTGAAGGTGATGGCATTGCAGAAACTTGCCTGTCGCTTGACCACTTTCTGAGTGGTGTCCATAATGATCTGTGACCCCTTGGTGTGAGGATGGAAAAGCAGTGGGCTGACAGAGAGAGTGCCACACTGTGAGATGGGTAGAGATTGCTTTTGCTTGTGGTGGCATCGATGAGAGGAAGCAGGAAAGGGCCCACCAATGGAATCTGAAACAAGAACAAGGAGAGAGTGAGCTGATCTTTAAATCAAACAAAAAGGAATCACTATTGGTAAAAACATTGAATGAAATCATTGCTTAGCTATGAGACTAATTTATAAAAAATGCAGTATAACATAAACTACAATATAATATAAATAACATAAATACCTACAATATAACCATACATATTTAAGTCAAGGGTCTATACAGCTTTGGTAGCTTGCAAAATGTTCTTTGGCGAAAGTGGCTTAATATCAGTAATTCAAAATAAATTTTGTAAAACAAATTCTAGATGAAACTATATATAGAAGGGAGAGAACAAGTGTACTGCATTTTCTGTATTTACTATATTTGACAGCAATTAGCCCCAGATTTTAACTAAATCTAGAAATCTTTAGAAAGCATATAGGAGTATATAGTAAAAATACAAAGTACATTGATGATGTTACCTAGCTGGGTAATAAAATGTATTCAGATAAACAACCAAGCTCAGAGAGCACCAAGGACTCCATAGTTCAATAAATGGATAGAATATATGGCTTGCCATGAACGCCTGAAAATAATACTAGGACAACCAAATACAATATGACATACAGGCAATCCCCGGATTAAGAACATTCAATTTACGGACAACTCATACTTACAAATGGGCTGCCTATTACTTAAAATGGCAGACAGTTGAATGTCAGTAAGATCTGGCTCAAAATGGTAAACAGTGTTCTCTTTCCTTGAACCAACAAATCCGCTGAAGCTATGCAATGTTTTCATGATGTAGTGCATGTGTTTTTAATATTATATAGCTTATTTTCAGTGGTTTTCAGTGGTTCATAAAACCATTGCACATTGATCTGAATTCTGGACACAGTAATAAATTTTAGGTCAGGCACTAAATACAGGAAATTACCATGGCAAATCAATCTGAAAGTAAATAGTATTGAATACTGACACCTAAGATTTGTTTCCCTTTCCTGTCCAGTAGTGTTGTGCAGATGAATAGAGATATGCTAAACCTTCAGTTTCCATTAGTGTAGAATGCTCACTGAGAATAAACAGAAATTGACATTACAAACACCAGCCATGTAAAAGGAGAATCTAGTTGTGAATATTTAATGACCATTGTTTATTTCCATGGTCTACAAATCAATGTGAATGTTGTTTGCTTTCCTTCAATAGGCCTCTCAAGTAGTGCAGACTTTAAAAAAATCATTCTGTTGCTAAATATAAACTAATCTTTTAGAAGAAAGAAATAAAAAATGCTGCTCATAGTATTTTTGGGATCTAGTTCTGGAATATTTTTTAAAGTGCCAGCGTTCTCTTCCAATTTAACTATATTGTAATGGAAAGCTTATCTCGAGCACATTTTACATGCACATTGCTGTATCTTGGAAGCGATCCTATTAAATTTCAACAAGATTATAAATCAGAATTTGGTTCAGAGCTGGAAAAGGTGGAAAAAGCCAGGAACAATAGGAAGATAGGGAATGATAAAGAACCTTAATAAAAATTCATAGAGAAATAGACAATACATAGCAATGGTACAGTGTATTAAATTTAAGAGCAGCTGTGAATTCTATTGGCAACAGTATCTACCAGAAAGAAATCATGAGGTCTTTTGGAAGTTGCATTGAATGCTGGATAATTTTTTAAGGCACAAAAATAAATAATACATTTATTAGTCACAATTATTCTGATCTGCTCACTAGTTCTTAGCATGGTCCTTACCATGCTATTCAAAGATGAAGCAGAACCAGGAAAAATATGTGCATGCTTCTGCTAATCTATTCATGAAGGAAAATACCACAATAGGACATACATTTATAAGTAAAAAACTAGAATCTTGAGTTTCTCAGAAGAAAAAGAAAGCAAAATGCAAAGGTTTATATTTGTGAGAAAATGGAACATCTGAAGCAATGAATTATTCCATAAATTATTTAAATGTAAAATAATCTAACTTGAGATAAACTTAAAGAAGTAATAAACAAGTCCCAAATGACAGAAAAGAAAAAAGAAAATTTTAAAGAGCAAGAAAACTTTCTTTTAAAGTTATTTATTTTCTATTTTAACATACATTCTAAGTTTCAATAAATCTTTTTTATTGCCCAAATCCAGGAAACAAGAAGGAACACACATTCTGGCAAAAACTATTAAGATTTGAAGGCAAGGGAAATTAGTATTTGGAATACTTACTCCTCAAAATATTATGTCGTGCAATAAATAAATATAATACATCAGGGTGCAGGAAACTTTGCAGAAAGTGAACTGACCACTAGAACATAAAACAGGAAAAAGTCTGTTGAGGGATACAGACTTGTAGGTCACCTACCTATTTATATATATGTTAATGTGTTTAGAGTAGTTTAAAATAATAATGAAGAAAGATTACTAAGAGCAAAAACCCCTTAACTGATATTTGCATTCTGCAGAAAAACAAAGGACTAATATCTGTGCTAAGAACATTCTGAGAGGAGACCTTGATTCATTCATAGCTTTCTAGTGTCAGAATAAATGGTATTCAGTGGGTCCAATGCTGTTTCAGGGAGGAACAGTGGAAGAGAATAAATGTTAGGTTTATGTTTTCTTTTAGCCGAAGAACATAGCTGAGGATGAAGAAGTTTAGAACTCTCCAGAGCCTTTTATTTTTTCCTTCAAAACAACTAATGCTGCTAAGAGCACATCTCCTAGATTAAATGATTCACCTGCCATGTCAAATTTTTCTTCTGAGGCTATAACTCTTTTTATCTTGGAGAGGAAAATTAGAAAAATTATATAGTCTCCTGGATTCTCTCCACTGCCCGAGGAGATTGAGGTTTTGCTCAAAAATAGATACTATAGGGTGTGTTCTAGGTTTAACTGCAGAATGAAAAAATATTTTTATTTATTTATTTGTATTCTACCTTCATTATTTTTACAAGTAAGTCAAGGCATCAAATTTATCTAACGCCCCTTCCTCCTCCAATTTTCCCCACAACAATAGCCTGGTGAGGTGAATTGGGCTGAGATAGAGTAACTGGCCCAAAGTCAACCAGTTGGCTTTCATGGCTAAGGCAGGACTTGAACTCAGAGTCTCCCAGTTTCTAACCTGGTGCCTTAACCACTAGACCAAACTAGCTCTCTACTTTAAAATAACTGAAATAGACATTTCATGTATATATAACCCTGTACACATACAGTATACACATACTGACATACAAATATATATATA
>NW_015386482.1:1438450-1490508 GCF_001527695.2 Protobothrops mucrosquamatus
ATAAATAGATAAAAATTATAATGTAATTGCATCTGAAATTCACAAATTCAACACTTTAAAGCACTGAAATATAAATCTGTTAATCCTCTAACAAAAATATATATTATATAGCTTTATATAAAATATATCTGATTCATCTCCCTAGTCAAAGCCTTAAGAAAGTGCTTTGATGTGAAAAACTCATGTCTTGAGAAATCTGACTACTGTCCTTTTTATCCTTGTGCATTTCTTCTAGCTTGATTGTTGCTATGACATTTCTGTTGTGGTCATTTCAAAAGAGTTTAAATATTCAATTTTGCAATTGTGGTATCAAAGAAGAAAATCAGACATTGATGGAGACGATGAAAGCAAACAATATTTAATAGCACATTAAATATGCTGCCATAGAACTGTCCTGCCATAGAACTGTAATTAGGAGAAGATCAGAAAGCATAACCAAAATAATTTTCTGCCATCTAGAAATAAGACCAGTGTCATTAGAAACTAAGAATGACAATTGGCTGATGTAATTTCCTATTTTACTCACAACAACAACCCTGTTAGGCTGAGAGGGGAATGACTGGCCCAAGGTCACCCAGCTGGTTTTCACGGCTAAAGTGGGACTAGAACTCATAGTCTCCCAGTTTTTAGGCAGCTGCCTTAATCACTAGACCAAACTGGGTCGTTTTATGATGAGTGTTCTGATTTTTGGATCCCGAAAACATGTCCAACCTTTCCAATATTCCTTTTGCAAAATCAGTTTTTCAAAACTGACAAATTAAAATGGAGTCATTTTGAAAACAATTTAGTTTATACACAGTGAGATTAATACAATTATAGTACCATCAGTTAGCATAATTATTTAATTCATAACTTCCTAAACAGAGAGAAGACATTTAAAGGACAAAATATAGCATGCAAATGTATGCTTGAAAATGGTGAAAGCAAAAGTGTTTTGCAACAATATGCCAAGATACGAGATGGGCTAACCAATCTATAGTACATGTCTTTCCCTATTTTGGTTTATTCTTGGTTTTGCTCTTACTTTTTTTTATGCTTTGTATATGTTGCTTACCCCCAAAGAAAGTAGCAAGAGAAATATGTATGTATGAATTAGCACACTGTTCAGGTAACTAAGAACAGAATTATTTTACCATTCTCTTTCTAGATTAATCAGAAGTAGTACCAACATAACTTGCCTTGGCAAGATGGGTGGCACAGAAGCTTAATAATAAATGAACCTTGTTTTCATTTTAAACTAATTTCTCCTGATTTTGGCAAAGCAGATAGTAAGTTAGGATCTACTAATACATTTGAGCAGTTTAGAATAAATTTGCAAAAGTTTCTGATTTTGAGTTTAACAATATCAGCACAAAAATTATCCCAATTGTATGCACAGTACCTTTAATTATCCTATTAAAATGAATGAAGCCTGTTATAACAAGGAATGAAATTTTGTTAAGAATAGCTATGCCTTCTCTTCAGCTCTGAAATTAAATACAAATACAATTTAGGTCTCCTGTTTTGTACCAAGCTATGGTTAATGGATCTTCAAGTTCTGCTTTAAAAAAACAGTGCTGCAGCATAAAATTTATCTTGCTTGAGAAAGGGTTGATTAGTGAATAGAGAATGAGAATCCCTGTTATGAGAATAAAACTTAAAAGTAAGCCACTTTGATGTAATGGCTAAGGCACCAGGCTAGAAATGGGAAGACCCAAAGTTTTGCCTTAAGCACAAAGCCAGCTGGCTGACCTTGGGCCAGTCAATTTTTCCCAGCCTTAGGAAGAAAGCAATGACAAACCACTTCTGAAAAATCTTGTCAGTAAAACTGTATGTATTTTATAAGTATGTATTTTGAACAAAAATAAAATAAGTAGGATTTGCCTGATTATTTCTGAAAGAAAACAAAAAAAACTGTAATAACAAGATGAGATGCCAAAAAATAATGCTAACTATGGTAGTTAGTCTATCATACACCACTTTCCAAACAACATACAAGTTTGGGTTCTCAAGAATTGCTAGATTAGCCTTTATTTGAACTTGCAACATTTGCCGAAGTGGGTATGCCCATTTCCTGAAAACAAAACCCAATCACAACAAACACTAAAATAATTCATATGACAGTTTTCAAAACAAATATCATATGGACTCGTAACTGGGAAGAGAAGTTGTGTGTATGTATATTAAATATATATATATATATTAAAAACAATACTAAAAACCGACGACTGATTCCTGGGTATGTTCATGGTAAAAAGGACACAAACGTCAATGAGCACCAGGAAAGATAAAACCTTTAAAAAGTTTTAAAAGTTTTAATAAATAGTAGTGATCCAAGCTTTCACCGGCTCTCTGCCGGCATCTTCAGGGATCTGCGTAGGTCAATGGGAGGGCGTCTCTTATAATCAAACCGCCTTTGCACCCGGCCCGTGGGTGCTACCGTAACGCTCTACTGGCCAATCTCCATTCCAACCCCGTACTCACTCCGTTCAGCTGATCTACCAGAGCTGTTCCTATCACTGCATCATCACCCCACTCACACTCTCTCCTCCTTCCTTCCTGTCTCCTGTCCTGCCGCACTTCTCCCCCCATTCGGTCTTTCCCCTTCTCCCTCGTGTCCTTAGCCTCCCCCCTCTCTCTCCCCACAGGGGTTACCTGACACATCCGTAGGGCAGCCGCGCGGGAACGGGTAATCGCCCCTAAAACGGGACGATGCTGTTCTCCTTCTCCCCTTTCCCTAACCTCCTCCCCCTTCCTACTATTCACACCACCCCCCATCCTAGCTGGTGGTCATCGTGCCCTGCCTGCCTGATCTTTCTCCCCCCCTTCTGTCGGAGCATCTTTCCCACGCCCTCTATCTCTCCTCTACCCTCAGTCAACAATCCTTCACCCCCCCACGGGAGGGGTGGCCTTAGCTCACTCCCTTCTTCCCTATCGGCTGGCCGGGGGCACACGCGCACGATTGCGCCATTTGCGCTACCCCCCCTCCCCTTGCGGTCATGCCTCTTCCTTCCTCTGATCTTTACCCTTCTCTCCCATACCTATAACCTCCCCCCTCTCTCTGCCTACCAAAGTTACTAGGGACGCTTGTGAGGCAGCCACGCGGGAGCAGGTAATCGCCCCTAGAACGGGGCGACATTGTTCTTCTACTCCCCTATTCATGACTTCCTCACCCTTCCTCCTGTCCGCCTTACCTCCCGTTCTATCTAGTGGCCACCGTCCTCTACCTGCCTGGTTTTTCCCTTCCCCCTCCTGTTGGAACGTCTTTCCCACATTCTCCGTCTCTCCTCTTCCCTCAGTCAAAACTCTTGTACTCTCCCGCAGGGGGGCCGGCATTGCCTCCCTTCCTTCCCCCCACACACAGCCCTCTATCTACCTGATCGCTCCCCCCCCACTCCTGTCAGGATGTCTTTCCCGTGCCCTCTATCTCTCCTCCCTCGGTCAAAACTCTTGCATTCCTCCGCAGGGCGGCCACGCGGGAGCGCGTAACAGCCCCCAACACGGCACTGCGTCGTTCTCCCTCCGTTCCTGTGTTCCTCCATGGGGTAGCTATCCGGGGGCGCGCGGAGGAACACAGGTGGGTGTCAGTTTGCTTCATGTATGGATTGGAGGGGTTTAAAGATGTGGCACGACCACGAACACGAAGCCAAACAACAGCAACGAAGCTCACCATCTCAAATCCCCCTGCAACTCAAACTAACCTGAGCACAACAAAGCCCCCACCCAAACAGAACACTTCCCCAGCCAATCAGAGCACAGCCAACCCCGCATCCAATCAGATCACAGCCAAGCTCCTTAACCAATCAGAACACACCTCCACCCAATCAGAACACAGCCAAGCTCCCACCCAATCAGCTCAAACCCCACTGGCAGTTAAAAGGAAGAAACAGCTGCGATCACACACACTACTCCCAGAAGCACGAAGCTGAAGACACCAGCCTGAAGATGACGAATGTGACTTCGTCAAAACGTCGCCAAGACACTTCTAATTCTACGCGGGAGAAAACCCAAATAACTAAAGACCTACATACAAACACCCGCGAAAACCTCAGAAAACATAGATATAGATATAGATATAGATATAGATATAGATATAGATATAGATATATAATTAAAAATAACACTAAAAACGGAAAAAGACTCTATGTGAAGAATATTTTGACTGACCTGCCTTTATTTCTTTTCAATATGGCATACCTAGTCACAAACTGTTGAACCTAATTCTACAAAATAGACAATCTGACTGGTTTTTGTCTCTTTCTTCAGCTTCTAGATAGCATTCAGCCTTTTCAATCCCTATGATTTCAAGATTGTGGACTACAATTCCCAATGTCTACAAATAGTTGAAGTTATCATTCATACATTTGTAGTGAATTCAGAAGAGATATTTGTGTTAGAGCAACTCATCTAGTAGAAGAGGGGTTGTGAAGGTTCTGAAGATTGTATATTTCACTGGATTCATTTGGTGAAGATTTATTAGGGCAGAGCTATCATTAGAAGCACCCATTTCAGATGGCAGATTATGAGAGGCAGGGAAAGGCTTCATTCAGCTTTTGCACCCAACTGGCCTGCTGTCATCCCTGGAGAAGTGTTGAAATAAAACTGAATTCAATCTGTACCATCTTTTTAATTATTTCCACAACTTAACAGACACAGTAAAACAACTTACAAAACATTTTTCCATAAATTCTATTATGAATGTATGCCAAGTCATCTCTTTTGTCAAGAAAGAAAAGGATAAACCCACTGACAGTGGCAGGTTTTTTCATATGCTGATTGTGAGAGGGTAGTTTAATTATTGTGCTGGAGTATCAGAGCACTTTGGAAAAAATGAAGAATCATTTTCTTGAGCTGATAAAAAGGCTAAGGTGTGGAAGAAAATACAGTTTTTTAAGAGGGGGAATAAAGTGTTGCTGGAAAACTGAAAGCATATGGGGTTGTCTAGTTTTGGTAAAAATACTATTGTACTTTTTTTTCACTCTCTTAGGGAGTGTTTGGGGAAAAGAAGGAAGTGTTGAATGGCAATTTAAAAATGTACCTTAGGGAGTGTTTGGGGAAAAGAAGGAAGTGTTGAATGGCAATTTAAAAATGTACCTAGATTGAAGGCAGAATATTCTTTAACACATCTGTCAGGTAAGCTTCAAAGTACAGAAATGATATTGATTAATCTTACTTAAAAACTTTTTGGGAAAAGGCTAATGTTTAACCAGTACCTGATCAGTACTTATTTTTATACAACATATACCAATAGTATATATAAAACTGTGAAACTCCTACTCCAAACTAGTAAAACAAGAATTATACAGCAAACCTTTCAGCAGATTGTACTGTTCAACTCAAAGGAACATTTGAGTTGACATTTTAAATTTGATAAGTTCATTACATTATGATAGATTGATAGACGATAGATGTGCAAAGTGGTGAAAGTGCAGTATTGTAGGTAAACTCTGCTGGCAGCCTGGAGTTTGATCCTGACATGGCTCAAGGTTGACTCAGTCTTCCGAGGTTGGTAAAATGAGGATCCAGATTATTGAGGGCAATATGCAAATAATGCTTACATTGTAAACCATCCAGATAGTGCTGGAAAGTGCTATGGGGTGGTATTTAAGCCTGAATGCTATTGCTATATTATTTTGATAGATGATAGATAATAGATGACAGATTAGATAGAAAGACAGTCAGACAGACTCTATGAATTAATCCAGTTCAGGCATGAATTGGTTTTTATTAAAGTAATCAAACAGCATTCCTTTAGAGAATGTAAGGCCTGAGCAACAATACTTGTATCTGTATCTTTACTTAGAATTGTAACCAACTGCTCTAGTTTTCCCACCCTCAACTTAAAGGAAAGTGTAACCCTAAGATTGTGTTTTCACAGTCAATTTCAATAAAGTGTTTTCTTAACCTATGTATGTTCCTTTTGTTGGGTGTTTGCAAGTCAAATTATTATGGGAATAGTATTGCTAAATATGGATATAAACAACTAGTTATACATCTGAGACTAAGAATTAAATGGGAAATTGCCCATTTAAACTGAGAAATATTAATATGCTTTGATACAGTTAGTGTACAAAATGAAAATGTAATAAAAGATACAATATGCTTCAAATCAGTTTTTGATCATGCAATATAATAGGTGCTGAAATAACACTGTCTCTCTTTAGTAGCGCTTCAATATTTTTTCACTTATCTTTTGCACCTTTTTTCTTATAAGTATAGAAAACTCTGTAATAAAAGCTACCATCACTCCTGTTTAAAATTTCATTTTAAAAATGTATAATACCCATATTAAATTATGTGGGCTTTTCAGATGTATTTGTGTACATTATTTGGGACTAACTGGCATATGATCCAGCAGGGCTCTTCATATATTATTCAGCTTTATCTTTCATTAAAAGATTACTCATTTCCTATAAATTCCCTTTATAAAAATTATAATTATTTTTCCATAAAAATGGAAAAAAAACTTAAAGCTGATGAGTTGAATATTGCATTATTTTTATAATTCGACATCCATATACATTTTTGGCTGTGGATTATCTGAGGATAGTATATAAATATGTAACAATTAAATGAAAGTAAGGGAATTTTGTAGTTGTCTTCTCATATAACTATATAATTAGAAAAGAGACCCATATATTTAATCTGCTTTTTTCATACGTCTTGTTCTGAGAAGCCTGTATTGCAAACATTACCAAATTTTCTTCCATAAAAATCTATCCACACAAAAATACTCTTAAATGAAGCATATCACATATCTGAAAGTTTTTTTTCCTAATTTTCAAGAAAAAATGATATTTTTCTTGTGTGTAGAATACAGAACTGTTTTTCTCTGATACTATTGACACTTCTGTGCCCTTCTATTTATGCTGTTTTCAATAGCATTATATTGAACTCTATGCGTACAGTATTTTATTATGGTCATCTGCTATCCTGTACAATAACTGGTAGCCAATTACTATAAATGGTATAACAGAATTGCAGCATGCTTTGCTCCAAGAATGAATGCTAGTTTTTAGGATAGCCGGTCCATGTTATTCTTATCTGCAATTGCTATTATATCTAATATCATAATAAAAGTAACAATCCCCTTTTACATCTGACAAAAAAGTCATTCTCCTTAAAAATATTTGAGGTCATTTTTACTTCTTCCTCCAGCTGGTTAGGTTTTATGTGTACTCTTGCTGTTATTAGTATGACAGCCACTTATCAAGGAGCTGGCATCTTTAGGCAACCTTCTGAAAGGCTGAATGCACTTGGCTATGTTCATTTTAAAAGAGTGTAAAATTGCGGTGCTAAATAAGACCAAAGTCTTACCTACTTCAATATTCTGGATCTCAAGGTAATTAATCAGGAGCTCTGGGCCACCACCGTTGTTTCTTGTGTTAAGAGATAATATTGAACAATTAATTTCCTTTTAGTTTTTCCTAATCCTTTTTAAAACTGTTCAGGTTGGTTTCTTTGCTGCATCTTCCAGAAACAGATTTTAATTGAATTTTGAAATGGTTTAAGAAATCCTGTCTTTGTTCATTTGGTACTGGCACACTCTGGGTTCCTTTGATTAAACAATGGCATCTCTCAGGTTCCTGGAAACATACCTTCTGTGTAGCAGTGGTTGCCCTCTGAAAGGATGTTCCCCAGAGATTCAGATAGCACTGAATCAGAGATTCCACAGAGATTCAGATGCTGCTGGTCTTGTGAAGGACTCTGAAGATCAGGCTCTTTGTGCAAGCCTTTGATTAATTCAATTCCCTACACACAAACACACAAACACTTTTTTTCTTGTTCCCATTTGGGTTTGTTATTTCGGCTGTCTTTGTTCTTTTTATTTGTTTTGTTTTTAAGAATTTGTAAACCACCCAGAAACACTGAGAGTTGAGCATATAAATGTAATAAGTAAATAAATGACCAAATATTCAATTTTACTATACAACAAAAGATTCTAGCATTATGAAGGAAAGAGAACAGCATTTTGTTTTCCACAACAGAGGTAATATGATTTTTTTCCCTAGCTCTTTGGTTGTACTTTCATGCTCGCTGATCCACCGTGACATATTATTTTTTAATAACATAAATTTTGGTGCACATAGAGGCTTATATGAAGGCAACTCTGTATCAGAAGTATTCTTTTCAATTTCTTCCTAAGAATCCCCTTTGCTGTTCTATATGTTGACAGCAGCAAGAATGCTTTACAAAAATGTAAAGATACGCTAATTGCCACAATGGATGAATGGCTGGAAAACTGATGGATCTAGCAGAGATGGCTAAATTACTGCTTAATCAAAGAAAAGAATACATCCAACTTTATTTCTACTTGGAAACTACTTCTGAATGTTGTGCTTAATATGGAAAAAAGTGAAACTTTGGGTTCTGCTGATTAGATAAATTTGCTGTTATAGAAATGGTTAGCACATATTAAGTATATAAAAGTAAAATGCTATAAAATGGCTATAATGTTATTATTTTATTCTAGTGTGCTAAAAAGAGTCAGCAGTCAATGCTTTTCTTTCTTTTGCCTCTACTCTAACTTCTTTTGTTCCCCTTTTTCCTTTTCCCCTTTTCCACTCTTTTCATTTTCATTTGATTTTATATTTCAATCAGTTTAATAAAATTGTTTTAAAAAATCCTTCCTAAGAATCCATAACATGGATTTATATATTTTTTTTATTACTGCTGGAACACTTTGGTGTAGTGATTTAGGCACCAGACTAGAAAAAGAAAGACTCTGAATTCTAGTCTAGGCTTGGGCACAAAACCAGCTGGGAGACCTGGGGTCAGTCATTGTGTCTCAGCCCAAGGAAGGAGGCAATGGTAAAAGTTTCTGAAAAGCTTTGCCAAGAAAACTGCAGGAACTTGCCAGGCATTCTCCAAGAACTGGATATAATTAAATGGAAGAAGCTATTTTATTAAAAATATGCAAAATATTTACCTTATTCCAAATTTAAATGAACAAGAAGAGAAGTTGTATGAAATGTTTAAACCAACTTTGCCTTCTACATAGATCAAAATGTGCTACCTGAGAGCTATATATAGCCCCTAATCATACATTTTATGTGTTCTGCCAGATCTTCCACAAATGGCTAGGTGAAACATTACAAAATGGGTTTTATTTTGTTGTTCTTTTGGAATTTGGAGGGGGTAAAACAAACATTTTAAACCGTGCATTTCATGCCTTAAAATGAAATCTTCCTCTAAAAAGAGGTGCCATGGGTCTCAACCGTTTTGGGAAAGCATGGGCTGTCCGTTAATTGTTGTACACATCTCCTTAAAACAAATTAGAAAAGTTGACAGAAATCAAACTCCTTGTAAATTAGTAGCTTATATCTCTAAATAATAGAATTATAAAACACCAGTTACGTCCACCTTTATTACTCTGAATGTAATAACCTAAATGTATACTTATACATGCAACTGTGCTTCAAATCAATACCATGTGAACATTATGTAAATTTAGTCAACAAATTCAGTATAATCTAATAGAAAGGGGAAGGAAGGACCCAACTGACTGCGTAATTTTGCGAAAATAACCACTTCTGTTGAGTTTTTAGAAAATACTTTGATTCATATTGCATATAAAAGGATTATCTTAGTTTGCACAAAATTAAATTAGTATATTATTACTGTGAACAGTCTGTCTATTGTTCATCTGTTCTGTGCATGATGAGAAGATTCAAGACTTAAACAATAGCATGAATATAACTTTCAAGAATGGATGCAAATTAAGTTCTTCAGGAATATCAGATTCCAGTACTTTTCATTATTTTGTATCCTTTTTCTATATGATTCAGTAACTTATTTCAAAACAATAATAGAATTTTCTAGTCCTGATTATGAGACCTATCAAGGCAGCTTGGTGTAGTTTTTAAGGCATCTGACTAGAAACTGAGAGACATTAAGTTATAGTCTTACCATTGGTACAAAGCTAGCTAGAGACTTTGAGCTAGTCACTCTCACTTAGCTCTAGGAAGAAAGCAATGGCAAGACAATAGCAAATCGCTTTTGAAAATATTGCCAAGAAAACTGCTGGAACTACTAGTCCCTGCAGTGACCAGGAGTCAACACGGATGGGGAGGGAGGGAGGGAGGGAGGGAGGGAGGGAGGGAGGAAGGAAGGAAGGAAGGAAGGAAGGAAGGAAGGAAGGAAGGAAGGAGGTGTCAACCACTACCAATCTATCATCATTTTTCTTTTCTTTTTTTCATTTCCATTTTCTTTTTAGTTTTAATAGGACTTTTGCAGCAACTAGAATATTCTGCCTGCAGTTTTCGTTAACTGAAATAATTTTTCTTCTATATCAGGCTAAACATATACATCCTTTTTTCTGCATTATCCTCCATGTTTTAACTATTCTCCAAATAAACTAAGCCAATTAGGACAAACATTTTAGACAGATTCATGATAGTAATTATTCACCTAGGAGGTTAACACCTCCACATAACCTTTAAAAT
This sequence comes from Protobothrops mucrosquamatus, assembly GCF_001527695.2. Taxonomy (NCBI): domain Eukaryota; kingdom Metazoa; phylum Chordata; class Lepidosauria; order Squamata; family Viperidae; genus Protobothrops; species Protobothrops mucrosquamatus. The sequence continues at coordinate 1,448,875 of NW_015386482.1, forward strand.
TTGAAGAAAACCCAGCAGTTTGTATTGGATTTCTCAGTTTTGTTGTGAAAATACATTAACATTGTTCTGCAAACAGTACGTAACATGTGATATGCTTATAAAAATGAGTATCAGCTCTATTCTAAAATATTCTGGTTGCATATTGAGAATGAAGGAAAATCTAATCATTTGTCACATAATTGATTTGAATTTTTATTAGCAATTTGTAAAAGATAAAAAAAATCAATGCAAGCATCTTAGATACAGCTACCACGTGTAACATTGTGAAAACAAATGATACCCTCCACATTAATACCATATTGTAAACAAAGATACACCATGAAATCTACTATCATTCTATTGTAAAGCTGAGATATGGCCATTACATTTCCCATGTAATGTAAAAAAAAGTAACAGAAAACAGCTGTGAAGAATAAATAATTTCTGTGTTAAGTATATTCTGCTCCATCCAAAGTTTAAGCACTGTGTGAAGCAATGCTTATTAACTTTCCATTGAAATTACTCAGACTGACATGCCTTAATGTGTGCCAGAATCACCTACTATAAGCATCCAGAGAATATTCCATCTTGTTCATCATCTTGAAACTTTTCTCCCTGCAATGCCCTCCCTCTTCTCTTATGTACTCCTCTCCATGATCCTGTCAAGGCAAGTGGCATTCTGTGCTAAAAAGCTTTACAATGGACTAGCTCTTAACAAGCTGTACTGTGAAGCAAATGCCGTTACAGTCAGAGAGAACCATATCCCACTATCCAGGAAATATTTAAGGTAAAACCCTGATCCATTTTCTAAATGAATGCATCTTCTGTGCCTCCAGACTTTCTTGTCAAACACTCCCAATGCTCTTTTCTTTTTCTTTTCCCATACAGGATATCTGTCAACCCACAGGAAGCAATATTCTTTAGACAAATTTGTCTGAAGTAATAAAACAAAAGCAGCATATCACATACAATCAGATAAAATAGGCATATAGGTACAGTCTCTCTCTCACACACACTCACTCACTCACTCTTTCCCTCCCTCCCTCCCTTGTGGATTCTGGATTAAATAAAGTCTCTCACTGAAAGATTGTCTTTAAAAGAAAAGGCACCGAGTACGAAGGAGACAGGGCAGACTGCAGCTCCCTGCTGTAACTCACTTACCTTTCTGAGCCATACTGTCCCTTGCTGCAGAAGGCTCAGGCAAAAGGCAAGCAATCTACCAACATTAAGTATTTGCTGTCTAACCATCGGTGCTGCTGGCCAGCTCCTTACCGTATATTGTGCTTCTCGTTAGCTGTCCCCCCATCGTACTGCGCAAGGTGGCTTGGCTACCTTGCAGCTTTCTCTTTCACAGGACGGAGGTGCAGAACTCCAAGCAGGCAGTCATTGTCAGCAGCCGAGAACCATGTATCCTCAGAAGGGAGAGAGATTGAACAACTCTCCATAAATACATACTCATGAACATACGACAGAAGCCAGCAATCAGCCTCCACCCACTTTCCGACCCCCTCAGGCTCAGCAGTAAGCAGAGGCATATGTCATGATTATTTACATAAGGAGGAGACTTATGACTCTGAAATAGCTCCAGCAGCTCAAAGCATTTTACACATACAGCACATCCCAGTCCCAAAGTAAGTCAAAGGCAATCAATACACCCTAGCCATTCTCTTTCTCCTCACTTGGGGGTCACACTTCAGATAAATCAGATAAATAGAGTGGATTTCTTGGCTGGCAAAGTAATGGCAGCGTGCCTGCTCCTCCACCCAAAGGTATTCTAGTTTCTAAGCAAAACAAAATTGCTGCCTCTGCAAATTTAACTGTAAATACAATGCAGGTTTGTTTATAAATCAAATGTCTGGTTGTCAATTAAACTTTCTATCTACCTCCATCATTGTGCAATTTAAAGGTTTTTTAGAAAAAAGGAAGGAAGGAAAGAAAGAAGGGAGGGAGGGAGGGAGGGAGGGAGGAAGGAAGGAAGGAAGGAAGGAAGGAAGGAAGGAAGGAAGGGAGGGAGGGAGGGAGGGAGGGAGGAAGGATCAATGTATCACATATTTGCTGCAGTAAAACTGAGTTCCAAATATTTATACTACCAAACACTGTTGGCTCAGATTCCTCTGTGCTTAATTATTCAACATCTCAGAGCAGGAGAGCATTTTCTGAAATGCAAGATGATTCATCCTAGATAGCAATAGCAGAAACATTTTCTTCTGCACACACATTCCCAAACTAGCTTTTGTGGTAGGACTGCAGTTTACTTCAGGCAGAAAGTAGCCTCCTCTTCAGTCCATTATCTCTGCTGAATTGGTTTGAGGGCAGGGAGAGTTCATGCATCTGGGCTTCTGTCCCTGGATGATAGGTCAACATTTTGTCACCTTTGGATCTAAATAGTCCAAATAAGAACCAACCAGTCCTATTGTTTTCAACCATGTACTCTAGGATCTATTGCACAGAATGAAACTAAATTCATTCTGAAATTCCAGAAATCAAAATCGTACTAACTACAGTCAACCACTGTCCATCTTCTATAGAGTAAACCTAGTTGCCATTGGAATTTCCATTAGTAAGTGATAGAAACATCACATGACCATACTGCTTAGCAACAGCAGTTTTGGTACTCCTGTTTGCAGTCATTAGGCCAGGATCAAGTTGTCATTAGGTGAAGATTTCATGTTTCTCCAACTTTGAAGAGCATTTGGAGCTTCAGCTGGTCAAGATCAAAGCAGCCTGTGCAGTATTGGCTGCTCCGTAGGTCATCCACATAACATTATTGCTATCTAAACTATATTATTCCCAGAATGCTTCCAATATAATTCAAGATTCTGATTGTCATCTTTAAAATCCTCCATGGCATGTGACTAGGTTACCTGTGGGATGTCTCTTTGTTATGATTTCTGCTGCCCCACCAATTTGAGCAAAATATGCATGCTCTGGGTCCCATTGGTGAAGCAGTGAACTTGGCCTTAAGAACCATGTCTTCTCTGTTGTGCCTGCTTCCTGACAGAGATACAGATTGTCCCTACTGCTGGCCTTTCAGAAGGCTATGAGAACTTGGATTTGGGGGGCCTGGGTGTTAATGGACCTCTGATGAAGATACTGTTATGTCTATTATGTTGCTATTGAATACTTTGAGACACCCTGACTTAGGGTTTTTTTGTTGTTGTTTTCATTTAATGAATAATTTTGTTCACCACTCTTTGGTAAATGTCTATCATGTAAAACAAGTAAATGAACTCTTTTTACAATTAATTGAAATGTTTAATATAGATGGAACATTTTTTGTTGTTGAAATAACCTCATTTTAAAATCATACAACACTAATTGCATGTTTAAAGGGAACTTGCACTGATTTATGTGGACAGGAGATATCAGCTTATTTTATGGGTCATGTAAAGTGTCTGATATCAGTTTTATTATCTTCCTATTTTAATAAGACTTGCTAGGAGCCAGTCAATTCTTCCACTTCAGATATGGTATAAACCAAATAAGAAATGTTTAAATTGAATAGACTGCCAAAAAGCAGTCTGAGATAAATCAAACTTTTTTTTAATTCTGCAAAAGCTTTTTAGAATATTTCATCAGAAGTGAGTTCATCCAAAGTAATAACATTGTGAGAAATCCAGCTTATTACCTCCCCTAAAAAGAAGTAAATGTCATTTTAAAACTGGGTTTATCCCATAACAATTTTTTTTTGTAAAAAGGATCAAAATAATATCTGTGACCTAATAATTTCCATATAAAACTTGCAGCATTAAAGTGTAATGCTGACATCAATGCCCGAAGAAACTGAGATTCCAATACATGCCAGGATTTCAGTGAAGTCAAATAATATCTCCTGAGCAGATTTTTGGGAAGAGTTGGATTCTGAAGTTCCTTATACTAGCCAATAACCAAAGCTAAAATAATGCCACAGGGATAAGCCTGAAGAAAATGGAAAGTTAAATCCACCTTCCTCAATGTGACATTAACAAATTGTGCAGTAGAAATCACACAGGTTGTCTTTGCCAAAGAAATATATTCAGCATCCTGTAAATAAATTTAAAATCATGGAATACAATCAGAACGGCATCTCAAAATATAAATCAACTTCTGAGTTACATTCACCTTAATAATATTTCTATTATCCTAGATATTCAGAAGAATTCTAGACCACCTGTTTAGATTAGAAGATAAATTCAAATTTACCAATTAAGAAAAGAGTCAGATCATAATCAACCCCACTCCAATCTGTATTTTCTGAATTAGTTCCTGACTTTATAGTAACCTTTTGGATTGACTTCAATTTGTAGAATCATGAGACAGGGTGATAAATTCAGATATGATTAAAATGGGATTAGAAATAGGGATTGCTGAACTTTCTAAAACACATAAAACATCATTAACTTATTTATTTTAGTTATATAGTCACCCATCTCACCAAGATGATGCTAGGTGGTGTAAATAATTTAAAACCAAAGGCATAATATGATGTGTGTGTGTGTATGTGTGTGTGTGTGTGTGTACGATAATACATTGTAAAATTCAAGGCTTTCTTAGTATTCAAAGAACCTAATGGTCTTGTGTATGAATTAAAGGAAGAATTAAACCAACTATAAATCTGACATTGTCAAAAATGTGACAACCCTGCATAAAATCTGCCCAGTCAGAATGCACTATACTTGGATGTGTACCTTTATGCACTGAAGCAGCAATTCAATCAATCAAATCTATGGATGTATATTTAATAAGAAATAGATGTATAATTAGAACACAAGCAGAATCCTGACCAGGCATAACCTAACAATTGACCTTTCTGCTGCAGTGCAGGAGATGTAGCACGGAGTCTTTAGATGTCTATAGAGATTCTCAGTCATCCAGGTCATGTTGTCCCAAAGGTGCCTTTTTCAAAAGACAACTGAACTTTCTTTGATTTTCCTTCAAGATGTTTTGCTTCTCATTCAAGAAGCTTCTTCAGTTCTGACTGAATGGTGCACAATGGAAGGATTTATATTCTTCTTTGCAGTCATCTGGCTGTTAGCACTCTTTCTGAGAGTTATTGAAGCCACTTGGAGGTTTATCTGTACCCTCAGGGTCACCCGAATAGTGCAAATGGGTGTGGAACAAAAAGAGTGCTAATGACCAGATGACCTCGAGGAATATAAATCCTTCCATTCTCCACCATTCAGTCAGAACTGAAGAAGCTTCTGGGATGAGAAGTGAAACGTCTTCAAGGAAAAAGAAAGAAAATGGTTTCTTCCATAGAAAAAAGGTCCCCCAAGGCTCTGTTCTAGGCCCAGTGCTCTTCAACATCTTCATCAACAATTTGGATGAGGGAATAGATGGGGAACTCATCAAATTTGCTGCCAGGAATAGCCAACAATCTAGAAGATAGGCTTAAGATACAGGAGGATCTGAACAAACTGGAACACTGGATGCTATCTAACAAAATGAAATTCAACACTGAAAAAAGTAAAGTTCTAAATTTAGGCAAGAAAAACCAAATGTACAGGTATAGTATAGAGGGTACCTTGCTCAATAGTAGCAACTGTGAGAGGGATCTCGGAGTCCTAGTGGACAATCACTTAGATATGAACCAGCAATGTGCTGCAGCTGCCAAAAAGCCAACACAGTGCTAGACTGCATTAACAGACGGATAGAATCAAGATCACATGAAGTATTAATACCACTTTACAATGCCTTCGTAAGGCCACACTTGGAATACTGCATCCAGTTTTGGTCACCACAATATAAAAAAGATGTTGAGATTCTAGAAAGCATACAGAGAAGAGCAACAAAGATGATTAGAGATCTGTAGGCTAAAACATATAAGGAACGGTTGCTGGAATTGGGTATGTCTAGTTTAATGAAGAGAAGGACGAGGGGGAACATGATAGCAGTGTTCCAATATCTCAGGGGCTGCCACAAAGAAGAAAGAGTCAAGCTATTCTCCAAAGCACCTGAAAGCAGGACAAGAAGCAACGGATGGAAACTAATCAAGGAGAGAAGCAACCTAGAACTAAGGAGAAACTTCCTGACAGTTAGAACAATTAACCAGTGGAACAACCTGCCTCCAGAAGCGGTCAGTGCTCCAACACTGGAAGTTTTTAACAAGAGACAGGACAGCCATTTGTCTGAAATGGTACAGTGTTTCCTGCTTGAGCAGGGGGTTGGACTAGATAACCTCCAAGATCCCTTCCAACTTTTATTATTATTATTATTATTATTATTATTATTAGTAGTAGTAGTAGTAGTATTATTATTAGTATTATTATTATTATTATTAGTAGTAGTAGTAGTAGTAAGTTCAGTTGCCTTTTGAAAAAGCACCTTTGGGACCCAGTATTTAGATATAGAAAACCCCAGATTAATAGATTAAATCGCTAGTATCAAGCAGCAAGTCTTATTTATTTATTTATTTAAATAATTTATACCAGTGGTTCCCCTCTTCCCCCTCAAAACTGGGCCGCACAAGGGGCAGGCCGGTGCACACACACATGTGCACATAGCTCGACTTGCACAAGTTGAGCTGAACATATATGTGTATGCTCTCTGGCCTGCTGCTCACGTAGCCCGGTTCTGAATAGTGCCCCAAGGGTTGGGGACCCCTGATTTATAGGACTGCCCATCTGTCTCTGGATAGCATACAAAGATTTTTTTAAAAAAAGCCAATCATTAAAAGCAATAACCCACAATGTGCAAAGCGAATCCTATTTCCATTCCAGTCCTAAAATGCCCCACGCAACAGAGTTTGCCTAACCTGGTCCAGATACCTGGGGAAACAGGCAGGCCTTCAGAGCCTTACAAAAGGCTAACAGGATGGCAGTGTTTCTCAACCTTGACAATTTTAAGGCATGTGGACTTCAACTCCCAGAATTCCACAGCCAGCAATGCTGGCTGTGGAATTCTGGGAGTTGAAGTCCACATGCCTTAAAATTGTCAAGGTTGAGAAACACTGGGATAGAGGCTCTCTGGCTCTCTGAGGACTGCTATTCCACAGGGCAAGGACTGCCGCACAGAAAAGATGACTCCTGGGACCAACAATATGATATTTAATGGAAGGGATCTGGAACAAGCACAAGATCTAAAGTGGCAAGCAGAAACAATGGGAGAAAGATGATCCTGAAGCAGCCTGGCCCTGTGCCATACAGGGCTTTATAGACAACAATCAACACCTTGAATGGCACCTGAAGCCTGAGAGCCTGCACTGGCCCATGGAGTACCAGTATTATATCAGTGTGGCAAGATTAAAAAAAAAATCCTACTCCACTGAATTCTGGACCAGTCGCAGCTCCAAATGTTCTTTAAGGGCAGCCCCATATACAGTGTGTTACAGTAATCCAAACAGGAGGTGACTAAGGAAGAGTCACGATTAGCAGGATCTCCCAATCCAGATATGGATGCAATTGTGTCAGCTCTTCCCTTTAAAAAACGATGCAGAAGCCAAACCTAAGCAATGGCTCTCCCAGTCATGGTTGCACCTGCTCTTTAATTAGGAGCCATGAGTTGTACACTGACTCTGACAAGAAAAGTGCTTCCCCAGGCAGAATTAAAAGTAGAAAACTTCTAGACCCACCAACATTCCTACCAGGGTTGAACTGAAGCCTGTTCTCCCCTATCTAGACCTTCAGCCTCCAGACAGGCACTGGGAAAGGGCCTCTGTGGCATCACTTGGCACAAGATAGAAATGCATCACTGCCATCCGCATGGTCTGATACTGAACCTCATGCTGGCAGATATCTCACCCAGAAAGTTCATGTAGATGTTAAATAGAGTGATGAGAAGTTAGTGTCCTGAGGCATCCCATAAACTTGAACTCTCATCTCCTACCAACACCAAGTAGAACTGACCTTGAAGAAGAATAACTACCATAACACAGTGCCTACCAATTCTCTAAACCAGGCAAGAAGGATACAAAAATTGATGGTATTTAAGGCTTCTGAGAAATCAAAGAGAACCAGAGTAAGTACACTATATACCAATCTTGAGCTCACCAGAGGTCATTCACAAGCACAATGATGCTGCCTCAGTATTGTAGTCAGGACTGAATCCTGACTGTTAAACGTCTAAATAATTCTTCTTCCAAACTCCTCAGGAGTAGTAGGCCAACCACATTCCCTAAAAGGAAATGTTGAAAAGTGGAGGGAAAATCATTAGATATAGCAATGGTCTCTTCAGATAGAGGCAAACAACTGCCTCCTTCAAGATGGAATGAACTACCCCTTCACAGAAATGCATTCACCTGGACTTAACCACTTGTCACCTCCTATGTGACATTAATTAAGCAGGAGGGACAGGAATTTAAAAGACAAGTGATTTAGCCAACTCACACCAAGGAACCTGTCCATTTCATCAAGTCCTACAGGTTCCAATTCTGAATTAACCCAAGCAACTGTATATGAAAGATGGCTAGAATAGTCCCTTAGGCATCNATGCATTCACCTGGACTTAACCACTTGTCACCTCCTATGTGACATTAATTAAGCAGGAGGGACAGGAATTTAAAAGACAAGTGATTTAGCCAACTCACACCAAGGAACCTGTCCATTTCATCAAGTCCTACAGGTTCCAATTCTGAATTAACCCAAGCAACTGTATATGAAAGATGGCTAGAATAGTCCCTTAGGCATCTCCACAACCCCTCTTTACTAAGGAGGAACCAGGTTACTCTGAAGAGAGCCAATATTTGGTCCTCTGTGGACACTATAAGGGGGAGAGAAATAGCTACATTTGAATGAATCACCTTAAGAAGCACTCTTACCCTTTGGAGTACATGTTTGGTAAGTACAACCTTTGTTTTCCTCCAGCAGTATTCTAAGTACATCTTATGGCACTTCATCACTCAAAGATCCTATGAGCACCAAAGGGCTCTTTGGGATCTACCTGCAGAGAGAGGCAGCATAGGCACAAGTCAATCCAAGGCCATCTCATTCCAAGTAGCAACTAAGACCTGAGTTAAACCACATACCAGAGTCCCAGAAACAACCGTAAGCTTCCCCTGGAACCCAACAGGGCTCAGTAGGAATCTGCAAAATATGTTTGAATAATTCTTGCCTCTCTGCAGGGAGGTGCAACACCTAAGCAAACAGGGATTGATCTGTTCATTGCAATGGATTGATGGTAACATGTGCCAATTCCAGATCACATTGCAATAGGTATCTTATAGATTTTGGATCCCCATATTCACCAATCCCTCTTCAACATCTTCATCAATGATTTGGATGAGGGGATAGAAGGGAAACTCATCAAATTTGCAGACGACTCCAAGCTGGCAGGAATAGCCAACACTCCAGAAGATAGGCTTAAGATATAGAAGGATCTTGACAGACTTGAACATTGGGTGCTCTCTAACAAAATGAAATTCAACGCTGAAAAAAGTAAAGTTCTAAATTTAGGCAAGAAAAACCAAATGTACAGGTATAGTATAGGGGGTACCTTGCTCAATAGTAGCAACTGTGAGAAGGATCTTGGAGTCCTAGTGGACAATCACTTAAATATGAGCCAGCAATGTGCTGCAGCTGCCAAAAAGCCAACACAGTGCTAGACTGCATTAATAGAGGGATAGAATCAAGATTATGTGAAGTGTTAATACCACTTTACAATGCCTTGGTAAGGCCACACTTGGAATACTGCATCCAGTTTTGGTCACCACAATGTAAAAAAGATGTTGAGACTCTAGAAATAGTACAGAGAAGAGCAACAAAGATGATTAGAGGTCTGGAGGCTAAAACATATAAGGAAAGGCTGCTGGAATTGGGTATGTCTAGTTTAACGAAGAGAAGGACGAGGGGGGACATGATAGCAGTGTTCCAATATCTCAGGGGCTGCCACAAAGAAGAGGGAGTCAAGCTATTCTCCAAAGCACCTGAACGCAGGACAAGAAGCAATGGAGGAAACTAATCAAAGAGAGAAGCAACCTAGAACTAAGGAGAAATTTCTTGACAGTCAGAACAATTAATCAGTGGAACAACCTGCCTCCAGAAGTTGTGACTGCTCCAACACTGGAAGTTTTTAAGATGAGATTGGACAACCATTTGTCTGAAATGGTATAGGGTTTCCTGCCTGAGCAGGGGGTTGGACTAGAAGACCTCCAAGGTCCCTTCCAATTCTGTTATTCTATTCTATTCAATCCCAACCAGCATAGTTAAAGGTAAGTGACTGAGGGAACACAATGTTGCCTATATATTTGCATTAAGCAATCAGCCATCGATATAACCAATTCTGTGATCAAATTAATAGCAGCTGAAATAATTCCCAACCCTTTCTGAAGAAATATGCATTCGGCAACCAAAATGTTCTGAGCCAGTATGAGGTTGTGGTTAAAATATTTGACTGGAACTGGAGAAACCATGTTTCCCTAGTTCCATCTTTAACCATGGAAGTTTACTGGATAACTTTGAGCCAATCTCAGCTCAACATATACCACAAGGTTTCTATTGTTAGGAAATTTATGGACAGAGTACTATTTATATACAGTATGCTGTCTTGAGCAATGAAGGAAAGGAGAGATATAATTCCAAAAAAAGGAAAATAACTTTTAAAAGTTTTTTACATGAGTACATTTGTTATGTTCATATTATGGTTAAATCATATGGTTTTTCTGAACACACTTTCCATTACTAAATAGTCTTTGGGTCATTAGTTGAAACCCATATTTAGGGCTTAGGTATTTTCCTCATATTCCAGAGCAGTTTTGCTATTCTTTATTTTAAATTGTTACCCATATTTAAGCATTAGTTACACTAGGAGCATGTAAAGACTGAAAAAGAGGAAAAGCTCAGAATTATCATCTGTATGTTGATCTGCACTGTAGCCAATTAAGATATTGGGACGAAGCAAGTCTGGTATAGTCACATGTTGGAGCACATGGACAAATATTGATGTCAAGATTTTAAGGAGAAACATTAATTTTATTTTATTTTTAAGATTGGCATTGAAAAGAGAAAGGTCTTCTTAGGCAAAAGCAAGAGCATGTTTTTTTTCTTCATGCAGGACCTTCCTTCAATACTGCAATAATTAATTGGAACTCAGAGGCATTTAAGGCAAAAGGCAATAATGATTGCAAAGTTGTCCAGTCCAATCCATCTCCTATCGGCACTCCTGAAAACCCGAAACAGGAAAAAGAGGGAGAGGAAAAGAAAAATCCTGCCAGCCTAAAACAATTTCTCTCACTTATTCCCTCAATGTCTCTTTACAAATGGTTAAAAAGCACTAATAAATGTTTATTCACAGGCCTAATATACATTTGATGAAAAATAAAACAGTATAATAATTATTTCAAATGCACAGTAGTAAAGTGACAATAGCAAGTCTTCTATTGTAGATTGAATAATTGAGTTCATTTAGTCTCAACTGCCACAAATGCTCCTCAATCCACACCTTTGAAACTAGACCAGGAGTAGGCAACCTTGGCTCTTTTATGACTCGTGGACTTCAACTCCCAGAATTCCTGAGCCAGCTATGCTGGCTCAGGAATTCTGGGAGTTGAAGTCCACGAGTCATAAAAGAGCAAGGTTGCCTATCCCTGAACTAGACATTTTAAAATAAAATATCTCCAGCAATTTTGCTATTTACTGCTGCTGCTTTATTCGTAAACCACCTATTCAATAAATCCATAACTTTCTCGATCAATTCATTCCAATACTGAATTGCACAATTTCCTTATGTGTCTAATCACACTTGGTCAAATGAAGTATTCGATTCAATTTATTTTTATTTATCTTAAATTGCTTTCTCTGTACTAAAAAAACAAGCCTCTCGTCCTAAAAAAAAAACTATGCCGGTACTAAATTGTCCTCCTCAGGATAGATAGCATTTCATTCCAATGACACATAATGAATCTTGTAAGATAGATACAGTCCTGAATAAAACATCATGTGAATAAAAATAATATATGAATTATTGGCCTTTGACAGTAGGATTTCTGGTTGATTTCATCTTACTCCCTTCAGGCATTAAAATGCTCTTCTGAACATTAAATGAACATGTATGAACATCAAAGTACATACTAATCAACTGTCACAAATTTCATGAAACAGTCATATTGTTTTAAAGTGTGTTTCCACAATTAAATTTTACAATGGGAAAATCCTCCAAACAATTGAACTGAATATATTTTTGAATGGTTTAATGCTATTTCAGCTACATTCTTCTTTTCCTTGGGAGTTCTTGGGGACATATACATATGATGCCCATTTACCAGTACAGGATTGGTCATCCTCCTATTATTGAACTTGTGATCGGTTTTCATCCAGTTAAGATCAAATTATAATAGCAAATTATACACAGGAGATTCTTATTTGCTTGTGCAAAAGTTGAGAGAAGAGACTGAGTGGGGCCCACTCTAGCTACATTTGATGAAGTTCCAATACATTCAGCCTGAGGCATAAATTATAAATATGTTTTTCTTAACTGCATTTTGTTATGCATTGAAAGTTTAAAAAAAAAAGATGGAGAAAAGGAAATAAAGGGATTTTAAAAAAATTATTTATCAGAAGCTGATGCAAAGTTGCAGATACATTCAGTGCTATCTGGTTCGAACTGTGTTGTTTCATTGTGTTTCAAAATGTAGTCTCCTTCAAGTCAGCTTAACTTCTTGTGGCCTAGATATGTCACAAAAATGACTTGCATGGTTACATTACAGCTGGTTTCATGTGAGGCCCAGCACTACTTAGCTTTCAAGTCTCAATGAGGACATCCAGATACTACAGAAGAAAAGTAAAGTTGCTACCCAGGTAAACTGAGTTCCAGTTGAATTACATTGGCACACCAACACAGTTTTCTGAACAGAGCACACTACTATGCCACACATTGCCAAGGCTTTCTTTTGCATTATTACTTTTTTTAAAAAGAGATGGTTAAATTTTGCTCATAAGTCAGGGTGGTTATCACCATTGACCCGGCTTAATTTTACAATCGTTTTACGATGGTTGTAAACGGAGTCACCACAATCATTAAATGAATCACATGGTCATTAAGCAAATGCAGCATATGCAGTGGCTGTGTTTTGCCATTTTCTGTTGGAAAATCACAAAAACATTGCAACCAGATGCAGCAACCAGTCATAAATGTGAACTGGTTTCCAAACACTTGAAATTCAGTCATGTGATTGCAGGATGTGGTGGCACAATATTTTATGAGCTGGAAGTCCTTTATAGGCCCTAAGGCACCCTTTCCAAAGCCATCATAATTTAGAATGATTGTTAAGTGACAGGTGGTTTAGTGAGGACTACCTGCCCTTTCCATTCTAGTTTATAGCTCTTATATTTCCTAGTAGCCTTCTACCTAACTAACCAACCTCAACCTGCTAATTTCCAATCCAGATAGAATCAGTGAAATATTTGTGCTAGCCAGAAAGAAAGGGATATAGAATTGGCTGCTGTGTAATTTATATAGCAAATCTTATTGTTTAGTTCCCTAAAAAGAGGCTACAATCTTACATAAGGTTATTTGGAACTTATAGAACACACTGAATCTAATAATACTAATAATACTAATAATACTAATAATAAAGTTGGAAGGGACCTTGGAGGTCATCGAGTCCAACCCTCTGCTCAGGCAGGAAACCCTACACCATTTCAGACAAAACTTCCAGTGTTGGAGCATTCACCGCTTCTGGAGGCAGATTGTTCCACTGGTTAATTGTTCTAACTGTCAGGAAGTTTCTCCTTAGTTCTAGGTTGCTTCTCTCTTTCGTTAGTTTCCATCCGTTGCTTCTTGTCCTGCCTTCAGGCGCTTTGGAGAATAGCTTGACTCCCTCTTCTTTGTGGCAGCCCCTGAGATATTGGAACACTGCTATCATGTCCCCCCTCGTTCTTCTTTTCGTTAAACTAGACATACCCAATCCAGCAACCATTCCTTATATGTTTTAGCCTCCAGTCCCCTAATCATCTTTGTTGCTCTTCTCTGTACTCTTTCTAGAATCTCAGCATCATTTTTACATCGTGGTGACCAAAACTGGATGCAGTATTCCAAGTGTGGCCTTACCAAGGCATTGTGAAGTGGTGTTAACACTTCACATGATCTTGATTCTATCCCTCTGTTAATGCATCCCAGCACTGTGTTGGCTTTTTTGGCAGCTGCAGCACACTGCTGGCTCTAGTGAGACTCATTTCTTACTAGGTTTGATGATGTTCTTGCTTGTATTGGAAGAGCCTTTTTTTTTTCTTCTGTGGTTATTCAGTTTATTTTACCCCATTAAAAAAGGAGGAGGGAGAGAATATGGCCCTCAAAACATTTCCCAGAATGGAAATATAAAAGGCCCTCTGCTTCTAAAGTGAACATAATGAATAAGCACAACAAAAATTCTTTGGTTGCCATTTGTTCGATATACAGTATATGAAACTGTTTCTAGGACTTAAAAGACAGTACATACTTGAACAAAATAATCTTTGTTGTTATGCTATTCAAATTACATTGAAATAGCCAAATCTTTTTGATCCAGAAATGTTCAGCTGATACAATATAATTCTTATTATGGATAGTACTCATTTAGTGATCTCAGCTTTGCTTATGATCTTACTTTAGCTTTCCTTTGCTTTTCAAACCCGCAAAGGTTGTAAATGTTAGCATTGGAACCAAAGTTATATTTTCATCACAGTTGTAATTGTGAACAGCTACTAAACAAGGACTACTTGTACTGCCTCAGATTTACTAAGACCAGAGACTAAAAGGGGAACATTTAAAAATGCTGAGTCTCAAAAACATTTAAGCATGTTCATAGTGAAAGACAAACCTGTAAAAAAAGGTCTTCCTGTAATCATCCCAGCACTTAGGCCAGATTCTGAAATCCTCAAGGTTATTTTTGGTAAATCCACATGTTTGTCAACGTCAATAATACCATCCACATATTTTGATCTAGAGCTCATTTTATCTGTGACAATTATTATGTAAGAGCAGTAATGTGGGTGGTTTGTAACCCAAACTATGGACACTTGACAGAGAAGACTAGTCAAAAATATAAACTATTAAGTGGCCATAGAAGAAATAGATTAAGCACAAGGGAAAAAGTGCCCTGTGTTCTATCTTGCGACTTCTGCTTATTCCAATTTATAAATGTTCCTGAAGAAGCAGAAAATCGGTGTTAGTGAGATACTGCTATCAGCTGCCATAAGTCTCATACCAGACATTCTCTTTTGCTTTATCTTTGTATTATTCTACCATCTATAGAACTGGAACAGGAGCAACACCAAATAAAATAAAACGGTGGCAATATAAGCAATTAAAAGAAATTCCACAGCAAGAGAGCTAAATAAATTGCTAAATAAACATACACAAATAAATATACTAAGTAAACTAGCTAAAATATAACAAAATAAATATACTAAATGAAATTACTAAATAAAGTAGCTAAATAAACTGCATAGATGGTTGGTTGGTCAAATTACCATAACTGTTAAGGTCCACAGTGAACATACTTTCAAAACCTGAAAATTCAGAGTCACCAGCATAGATATGTGTTTATCAAGAGAGAAAGCTGATAAAAGAACAGAAAGACCCCTTTTTCCTAAAATATATTATCAAAATGCAACTGCTGAACAATAAAAAATCCAAGTTAATATTTAAAGAAAGAATGTCAAGGGAGGAGATTAAGAGTCCATAAGACAGATTCTACTTGTTCTTTCTCAGTTAAATACCAAAAATTATCCCAAGTTTCTCACGTTCTGTCTTTCATTTTGAACACAATGTTCAAAAGACAAATGTTTTAGAACCAAACACCAGTCCTATTAATATGTTATGTAAACATATAAATGGTGAAAACTTCTTTTTACTTGTTTGACTTGGCCCAATCCTGTTGGCATCTCCTATCTATTCTCGGGAGACTGACAAATTCTCACAATTTCTGGTACACAGAGAAGTTGCCACAACATTTTTAAAACCTCAGACCTTAGAAAGACCTTAGAGAGAAAGAGAGAGAAACAGAAAATATATTATGATCCAGATCAGGCACATCCCTAGTATAGCTAAAGAATCCATTTCTAGGTTTAGTTCTAAAAATAATCAAATTTTACAAAAGGGTTATCTAATATATATAATCCAAAACCAAAAATTGGGACACTTGTACTGCATTCTTTCATGTACTGAACTGGCACTATACCAGTTTATGTATGCATGACTGGCAGAACTATATACTATGCTTCATATCACTCTACATACATTTTTAATTATGCATAAATAATTGCACACATATTGTTCAGGTATTGTGTTTAGAGTACAACAGATGACCCTGGCCTATTCGGTTATGGGTTTGGAGATATTTCCTTACCCAAACAGAGAAAATGAATGACAGTGGGTAGGCAAAAGAATAGCGATAGCAGGAGCAACTTCCGATTTTCTGCCAGCTTCCCCATTGAGTTTCCTTGTTTGAAGCTGGCAGGAAGTGTCAGAAATCCTTCCTTCCTTTCCTCCCTCCCTCCCTATTCCTTCCAATTATGCAACAATCTCACACTGAATTCCATATTTGCAAAACATATCTATTTTTAATTCTACACTGTCATGAGGATCCATGAAGTAAATTTGAATAAATTTGGCTTGCTGCTTGGAGTCTGGCATTAAATATCCAATGTAATTATGGATTTGCCCTTGAATAATCACAGAATGATTCCATTCATTCTTCGTTGAAAGGACTACTTTGGCACCAAAAAATGTCATGTGGAAGAGGTAGTTGCATTGTTTGATATTATACCTACACTTGAGTGTAATATGTTCATTATTGCTATTTAAATTGAGGAGTTCATTAGGCAGAGTTTACAATTGCCTATCCTGACTTTTCCCTTTATACAGCAAACTTTGGCTCCAGGAAATAGAAACAAATGACAGTGAAGATAAACTTTGGCCAAAGCACCAACATTATCAAAAATATTATGTTGTCCAAATCGTGCATTTTGCCTCATTCTTTCTCAGTTGAAGTACTGTTTAAGTCAGGAATTATGCTGAGGAACTCTCACAGTAATTAGTGTCTACCACATATTCTCAGGTTGATCTTCCCTTTCCTCCTCCATCTTTTCTCATCTCTTCATTCTGTACTGTTCCCTGTGATTTCCTGTTTCCTGTCAGACATAATTATGCTGATGATATATTATTTTTATTGCCGGCAATGTTGTGTGCTGTAGTTGTCACCTTAGACAGTTCAGAAGCCCTGCCAGCTTCTCCTTTGAGTTGTAGGAAACTGTCAGAGATAGTTTAAAAATAGGATCATGTAACCTCCTGAGGGCTAGGTCAGGACCTATCTCTACCAGCCAAAGGAGGGGCTGGTCTACCCTCAATTTTAGAATAGGAAGCTGCTGAAAAATGAAATGGCATGGGCAAGGACTAAGCAATATTGGCCAAGGAATACTGGAAAGGTCATGGTGGCACAGTGGTTAGAATGCAGTACTGCAGGCTAATTTACTGCTCACTCCAGGAGTTCGATCCTGACTAGCTCAAGGTTGACTCAGCCTTCCATCCTTTCGAGGTTGATAAAATGAGGACCCAGATTGTTGGGGGAAATATGCCGACTCTGTAAACCACTTAGAGAGGGCTGTAAAGCACTGTGAAGTGGTATATAAGTCTAAGTGCCATAGTAGCTCATTTTGTGACTTTCAGCCCAATGGACCTCACAAAATTGTTGTGAAGTAATATAGGAGAATGGAGCACTATGAACATGTCTTGAATTCCTAAATGAAGATGGGATATAGATATATGTGCATGTTTGTGTGCCATACAACGGGTATGTAGAGCAATAAAAATATCCAGGCCTTTCTTTATGTGTCTTAAAGTTGTTGCTTCTTTAAAATCCACATGATGAGTCAATTCCTTGCTGTTGAGTGGAGGATGGAATGAAGGATCACAATAGTGGTAGGGAAACTGTCAAGTGCGTTCAAAATGACCATCATGTGACCATAGCAGAAGCCTGAAGCTCCCACAACTTTCTCAAATTTCATTCCCTCAGGAGTCATGAGTCCCAGTTTTGGACACCTTCTCATATTAGCCCACTTGAGGCCCTTTGGTTCAAAACATGTTGCTCTGTAATGCATCATTTCACTCAATTAATGAAAATGACAATACAAATGTTAGTAATATATAGATGAAGACAAGAAAGGAGACAAATAAATAGACTGATCCCAATTCCTTCTATTGTCACTCTTAATACTCCTATTAGAGAGAGAAATACTTTTGTCCCATAGTTTCATCTGTGTAACCTTTTGCAGAATGTTATCTCATATATTCATTACTTTATAAGTGCACTCAGCAGCCTTTTTTGATTCTAAGTACCATCACTATATCTCATGAAATACCTCAATTCTTTCATCCCTCCCATGCTTGATATCTTACAATATTGCTAAATTAAAATATATCATGAAATTCCATTTTTTTTAAAACTTAGTTTTGGAAATTATTTATTTGGTCCTAATTGTACCATAGTCACATCCAAATAGTGCATATTCTTACTTTTATTCTTTAAGTACAACAAATACTACACAATGGGAGGTTA
This sequence comes from Protobothrops mucrosquamatus, assembly GCF_001527695.2. Classification (NCBI taxonomy): domain Eukaryota; kingdom Metazoa; phylum Chordata; class Lepidosauria; order Squamata; family Viperidae; genus Protobothrops; species Protobothrops mucrosquamatus. The sequence goes on from NW_015386482.1 coordinate 1,467,299, forward strand.
TCAGAGGAGAGAGAAGCTGAGAATTTAATTTACTAAAACTTACAAAGGCTGGTATTTGCAAATGTTTTGATTTTAGAAGAGATAAATGCTTATTAATATCAAAACAGCATACAATGGTTTTAAAGAACATGTATTTTTATTTTAAATTGTTGTGCCTGAAGGGTGCAATTAGTGTTTTACTAATTTCTCTAAACTGCTATTCAGTTATATACCGTATGTATTGTTCAGTCAAGGAAATTCTTAAATCACATGAAACACAAGCCACTTCAAGAGATTCCAAAAAAGCTTAACTATCAGGAGGCATGCACAGCTATTGCCACAAGCAAACAGAAAGAGACACAAATGTAAAGACCTATAGGACTTGAGCACTCGTTATATTAGGCTTAAAGAGAAGAATTCACTTTAAGGAAGATTTAATCAAATTATCCCTTTGATTCAGATCAGGTCCCCATGAATTGATTTGGAGAAATTTGTAGGCTATTTGGAGATTTGATGTATGTTTTGACCTTACAGACTCAAAATTTTTGCAAATTTCCTACTATATGTAGACAAAGCTGAGAGAGCTTTAGGAATGTGAAGGGATCTCATACATTGACCTTAGCCAACCAATGAGCTTTATAATCTTCACAAACTCTGCCTATTAAGTCACTTGGATAATTGTTGCCCTGCTAATTGCTATAAAGTATTTAGGCAGGATCGAATAGAAGAGAAAGGAAGAAAAAGACACCCAGATTTATTCCAACTATTCCTTTCTCCAAAATCCATACCCTTTAGTCTTTTCTTTATTCTTGTCTATCTCTCTGATGTATAATCCCTGATAGTCTTTATTTCCAGTCTATCTGCAGTTCTTCAGCTCTTTCAGTTTCCTCTGTCATTCCCTTTTATTTTCCCCATTTTCTATTTTAAAAAGATTTCAGTTTTCTGCTTTCTATTTGTTTTTCTACATTGGCTTGTACTGAGGTTGTTGTTGTTTTTTCATTACATGAGGGTATGGCTACATCTAAACTGCAAAAACTCAAATGACTGATAGATAGTAGTACAGAATTATAGTTTTATTTATGTTTTTGCTGCTATCAACTGGTCACTTGGAATTTAGCAATCCAGATATGGTGGCCTTACCTGAATGAGTCTAGGACAGGGGTCCCCAAACACTTCAGCTCATCGACCTCTTCATGAAGTTTCAAGTTGTTCATTGACATCAAAATATTTATTACATGAAAATAATATAATAAATACTACTATAACAAATAGTACTACAATACAAATAATAGCTACAAATAACAACAACTTCTTGTATAGTCTTATCAGTCCTTGGGAGATGATATTGACTACGTTGGGGAATCCTGGTCTAGGACAATATGCTTCCTTGCTGTTAGATCATTGCATACAATGCAGACTATGTTTATATCATTATGTATTATATATTTTAGTGCATGTTTCAGAACAACAATGCTTGAATGTACTCTACTAGAGTATTGTAATATTCTGGAACACAGACTATTTTTAAACAGCTGAAGATCATAGTCCAAAACTGTTTGCTTCTCTCTTTTATGGAGCATGAGTGCTTTTTATCTTTTGCTGGAGACCAAGAGACAAGCCCAGTTGATCCCGTATAGTAAGAGTTCTGGGGGCATAAATAACTATATATACTGCCATACATAAATTGCAAATTATCTATCTATATTCTATATGCTGTCAAGCAGGCCATCTATATGCTGTCAAGGTGGCTATGAGTTCTAGTTTAGAAGTTTGGAAATTGGTTTGGAAGGCTGAATTATTTTGATAGTTGTTGTTTGTTCTTTGTGTTTGAAGCCAATGATAATGTATGAGAGGCATGCCTGAGCATACTGCTCAGATTCAAAAGTAGCTTCATGCCACATCATGAAGAAGAAAAAATAAAGTTGATTTAAAAAAAAAAAAGGCGGACCAACCAAAACATGAACATTCAAATCAGAATGTTTGTTCCAGGCTTAAATGATATCAGATTCAGGATGTGTAAAAATTATGCAAGTTCAGACTATATTGCTGTTTTTGCTTTTAAAAATGCTAGTCAGAGGTTCAGTTTTCTTTACCATTCACAAATCTTCCCCTTTTTATCTTTCCACTTAGCATTCAGAATATACGTTTACAGTCCAAAACCTAGGGCTGCTGCCAATTAATTTACTCAGTTTTAATATATTAAGATTTAGATGTTAAATCAATTAAGTAGGGTTAATGTAAACATAATTTTCTATTTCCCAGATTACAAAACAAATGTCTTTTTGATCTGCATCAAAATTTAGGAAACGAAACGCATTACTTACTGATGGAAGAGAGGTTTGATATTCTTTTGCATTTAGTGTAACATATATTTAACTGAACAAAATTAAACACATGCAACTTTCAGGAACAATTATATTTTATTTTTACCAACCAAGAACCTGTACTTTTACATTGTTAAAGTATTCATTAAGCTTCTGAAAGCATCACTCCATCACTCGGTTATGGATGACTTCAGTGTGCCATTGTAGTCATTAAGCAGCTAACACTGTAAAATCAAAAATAGGATTCAGCTTGAACTTTATCACAGCTCTTTGGGCATCCTCTCTTTAGCACAACATGATTTATTCAAAACCTTTACTGGCTTACTGTTTAAGGTGCACTGCAGGTGCTAATATGAAAACTACCACGATATTCTTGATAGAAAACTTGTTTCCTTTGGATACTCTGCAGGCATACTGTTCTGCTATTCCTGATGCATTTCCAGTTTTGTGACACAAAGTATCAGCTAAGCATAAATATAATGAGGAAGCATTTAGTTTCTTCTGGAGGATTTAGCTAATGTATTGTTACCACTGAGCTCATACCAGCTACAGTAAATGAAAGGAAATTAACATGACCAGAAAAAAAAACCCTTCAAGAACCACGTCAAGCCTGTTCTTATGACAATGTGTATGAACAGGTATTTTTCTCCCATAACAGTGCTACGTTTGCCAAAGATATGTCCCAAAGGTGCTTTTACAAAATGCAATTGGACTTGATTTTTCCTTGAAGACGTTTTGCTTCTCATCCAAGAAGCTTCTTCAGTTCTGAAGAACTGATGGGCTAAACTTGGTTCAGTCAAGTTCTGCTTACAGTTTTAGAAAATGAAATAATGACTGATAGCAAATGATTACAGATTAAAACAAGCACATATGCCACTCGATAATGCTAGCAAAAATATAGTTTAACATTTATTTACTTAAACACCTGCAAACATTTTTAAAAACAGTTACTTAGTAAAATGGGATAAAGGTAAACAAAAGCAAGGAAAGAGAGAAATATGCATGGCTGGCATGAATTTATATTATCTACTGTATATCCACATCAAAATGACACCCATTTTTCAAGAGCCACTGGGAACAGTACTGTAGTTAATTGTCATGGAAAGTCCCAAAGGGAGCAACTTTTGATTATTCCGACTTTATCCCTTTTATTTACATAATGGCAGCAGAACAGAGATGGATACCAGCTGAGCCCTCCCACATTCTGCATTATGAAGGAAACAATTTGATGAATGGGGATGATACATTCAACATAGATAAGCTAAGTAACTGGTAATGGATTGAACTTTGCACAACCTTCACTGAATGAGTTAGTAACATCGAAATGTCATCACTATTTTAACACAGTGCTGAAAGGGAGAGCAAAACAATTGGCTTATGGTGATATAGATTATAGTGCTGCATAAAATCAGGAGGAGTACAGTAACATCTTTTCGGATTAGCATATTCTATTAAAAGAGATAAACCCCCATGAATTGTAACTCACATTATTAGATGGACTTCAGACTAATATAGTCTGTTAGACTGAAAACATACTTTGAGACTCATTCTGATTTTTGGCTACCAATGATTACATGGCTCATCTCCTACAAAGCTGCTTAAGTGGCTCTATGGTTACATTCTCTTTAAAGCGTGGGAATGTTATGTGTCATAAAACAAAGCAAAACCTCTGTGGAATTTGGTATGGAAGATATCCTGGGAAGTTTTGAATCATCCAAATCTTGAAAAAAATCAGCTGAAAGATGGATGAGGTCATAACATCCTTTACATGGGAGGCAGACAGTATTTATTAGGATCTTACTTGCCTGGGCTCATAAACTAAACAAAGACAGGCATGGTTAGCATTTGGCTGGAAGACCTGAAGGAGCTTCAGGACCATAGGCTAGAATGTCAATTGTTTCTGTACTGTTGCCATGAAAACTACATGGAGTCATCAGAAATCTATCCTAATTCAAGGAAGATGTCATCTGCAGTAGTGCCTACAAGATTTAATTAGATATTCTGCCATCATCATGTATATATTCCCCAGAAAGTAGGAAAGGATGATTTTTGGTTTGGAGAAACAAAACTTTAAAATGAACAGTAACTTTTTTTGCAACAACTTGTTTGCGTGTCTTCAGTAATTTTGAACAGAATATCCACTGGAACAGTATAATGTTATTTCCAGAGATATTAGGGAATTGTTTCCAACCCTTTTATGAGCAGTGGACATAGGAGACATTCTGTATTTTCTTGTGTAAAGGTAATGCATTACATTTGTGTGCACTTTCTAGCGACTAATCAGAATATATTCACACATGTTGTCTATGTATGTGTGTACATGAGAGAGAGAATTCGGAAATAAACCTCCATTTGATTATCAATGACAGACACTCGCAGATACAGAACTTTTATTACACATTAGAAAACTACAACATTACATTACTTTTTGACATAATCACCATTCAAATTGAGGCACTTGTCATAACGTCTTAACAAGGTTTGAAATTCACTCAGTGCCAAATCTGGGCTATGGGGTGTGATCAAAAACATCCCAACAGAACTGCTTCAAAAGTTCTTGGGTGCGTCTAGCATTGTGCGGGCGAGCATTATCGTGAACCAACACCACACCAGAAGTCAGCATGCCCTGACACTTCTTATGGATGGCTCGTCTGAGTTTTTGTAACGTTTCACAGTAGACTTCTGAATTGATGGTTGAAACCACGCTCCATGAACTTCACTCCTTTGCATCTTCACATTTGGCAGGATTTTCTATGGCATCACTTCCGGTGTGGTGTTGGTTCACGATAATGCTCACCCGCACACCGCTTTTGATAGCCCAGATTTGGCACCGAGCGACTACTACTAAGGAATTTCAAACCTTGTAAGATATTATGACAAGTGCCTCAATTTGAATGGCGATTATGTCAAAAAGTAATGTAATGTAGTTTTCTAATGTGTATAATAAAAGTTCTGTATCTGCGAGTGTCTGTCATTGTTAACCAAATGGAGGTTTATTTCCAAATTGCCCTCGTAATAAGGATCTTCATATACTGTATATGTATATATGTGAGGAGGAATCAGGAGAAATGTATAATTTATTCCTGTGGATCCTATCATCTCAATGATCCCTATGGAAAAGTCAACTGACTTTTAAAAGCATCACTGCTCAACTGTCTGTCCCATAAGGATGCATTGTGGAATCATTTTCTGGATCCAATCCATTTTCAAAGTTTCTTTTACTAACTTCTCTCCTCCACAACAAAGTCAATCTGGGTTTTTTGTTTTCAGTTAATTATTCTGCTGACAAAGAGACAAAGTGGTGAACTGCTTTGCAGGAAAAGATCCTCAGGCTACTTCTGTAATAAATGTGTTATTTATTATTTTTAAACTGACAATAAATAGAATTGCATCTTAACTTGGCAAAAAGGCTTCTGCAGATGCCATTAGCTCAAAGCTAAAATGAGCAACTTCTGTATATATCTTCTAGTCTGTCTCTCTATATTGTCCATCTGCCAAAGTAATTTTACTGTTTTCTGCCCACACCTAGCTTGCCCCTACCTCCAAAGTAGATGGAAGGAATGTGTCACCTTCCTCCAAAATGTCTTTCTATCTTTTTAGCACATTCCAAAGTGGTCTTTTAATAGGGACTAATTGTTGGAAGATGACCTTTCTTGATAGAGGAGCATCAACTGAATATCCGGGCTATTAACATTCTTTAGTCTACTCTAGGCTGGCCTAGATACTGGGTTAAGACAAACTTTTAGCACAGACTATCAACATTAATTAGATAGGAACAACCTATGATGCTATTTTTGAGCATCAAACCTACATGCTTGGCAATGGAGCCAAGAGAATTTGAAGAAATAAGCTTAGAGCCATGCTGAAAAGATACAAACAGAGAGAAAAAAAGCTATTATGGATATTAGCAGGAAATAGCCTGAGTGTATTTTCTCCCATTTGTGGGTCTGGTCTGACACTATGATTTGACTTTCTCCACTGCAACTGTGTTCCATTCTTTTCAATCATATTGATTTCTAGCTGTGTTTCTTGCAATGCTAATACACAAACTGCCCAAGCTGTTGTGGAAATGCTCACAGAAAGTCAAGCTGTTAAATCGCAAAATTTTCTAACTCGGAGAAATTAGGTAATTAAATTAAAATCAGCATGTTTTTAGTGAAGATGGGAGCTGGAATCTATTGCATATGTTAATAGTTAAAATCCTGGCCCTTAATTAAATGTGTAACTTTTGCCATATCTATAACATTTCTGCCCTGTCAAGTGCTTTATCCCTATAATTTGGGATCAAATTGTTTTTCTGCGATTAAAGAAAAATCCAGTGGTTGCATCTTACAAAATTTGCTTTCAAATATGTTTTGAATAATCCATTTGATATTACTGCAACAAATATGGATGAATTTGAAGAAGCCCCAAAAAATTTAGTACAACTTGCCCTGGCTGTCTCGCCCCATTTGACTCACCCCAGTCAACTTGCCATGGAACAACTTGTCAGAGGACAATTCAACGAGGGATAACTCAAGAGAGGGACAAGTGAATTGCAGTGGGCCTCATCTTGCTTTAGGTTTGAATCTTCTCAAGTTAGAAGTCCCCGAGGCTAGGATGAGCTATAGTTCTACTTGTCCCTCTCTTGAGTTATCCCATGTTGAATTGTCCTGCAGTGAGTTGTCCCGTGGCGAGTCGGCTGTGTTAAGTTGTCTTGCAGCAAGTTGGCCACAGTGGCTTGGCCAAAGTGAGTTGGCTGCAGCAAGACAGCCGGGGTGAGTCAGTTGCAGCAAGTAGTCCCATTCCACTTCCAATCACCTACTGTTTTCCCAAATATTCCTAAGAGAAAATGTTTTGCAGCCCCATCTAGGAAAGAAAATGAATGCCTTTTTTGGTTAAAAAGAAACCTAGAATTTTTCCAGAGTTCCTGATTCAATGAACTCCCAAGATAATTTTCTTTTACCTGACTCTAATGAGCATAAATTGCATTAAAATGTTTGTGGTTATCTGTCTTTAAGAAGTAGTGCTATGGAGTAAGAATAATATATTTTAATTTATTCTCCAATCCTCAAAGACAAAAATAACAATTACCTAATCCTTCAAGTATGGATTGTTCCTGTTAAGAGTTCCCACCAGCCAGTTGGTCCCTCTTTCAAGATATAATTCTGTTAGTTCCAATTGCTCTCGCATATTTTCTGCAGCTTTATAACAATTGATGTTTCTTTAAACCTGTTGGTACATTCCTATAGGAGGAGGGACAACATCAGTTCTCCTAGGGAATTGGAAGAATATAATAGTTACTACTACAAGTAGACAATCTCTTCTAGCTTAGGGTAATATTATGTGTTTTTTTTGTTGTGGCTTATCACACTATAGGATAGGTTAGGGTTGGGGTTAGGAGTGATGTCACTATCCTTTGCTAGGCCATGTTTTCATTTCTGGTGTTCTGGGAGCTGGAAAAATAATTTGCAGATTGTCTATCTCTATATTTTTTATACAGAATAGAGAAATAATTCTCCTCCCAATCTTAATACATGTTTCCTAAAGAAGGAATCAGAGCTGCTGTTTTTATTGAATGAAAACACATAATGAGGAAATTCCCCAGGGTTCTTTCCATTTCAAGGAACAGGAAAACCGTGTTAGAAGAATCATGGAGAAGAAGGACAGATTGTGCTTTTAACAGCAGCTCAGCGTGCATAAATGTAGCAAAGGAAGATTTTCTTGGCAAGAAGTTGAAGTAATAGGAAAATTAAGCTCTCCCTGTTTAATTTCTGAGAGACAAGGTAGACTAAAAAAAACAAGTTATAAGATGAACTTAAAACATAGGATCACTAGACTGGATGGAGTAATTAGAAAGAAAAGCATGAGTACTAAAGAGTAAGCAACTGAGTTTAAAGAAATATATTTCCTATATATACCTAGGGAAAAAGATGCAAAGGCAGTATATAATGAATAATGTTGTATTCACTGAAAAAAACTTGATTGTTGGAAACATAAATTTTCCTGTTTGCATCATTAAGGATTAAGCAATTCGGATAAATTCTCCAAGCAAAGACCAGGCTGGGTTTGGTTTCTATTTTTTACAGACCACAAGCTATTGAGAAGAAAGAACTGAAAAAAGCATAAATTTCTTTACACACTTTACAATAACACAGGACTGAGGAAGATCTAAAGCAGTTTTAAAAATCAGCTTATATATGCATATAGCTAAAGATGAAAAGTTATGACATAAGTTATATACGTATAAGACATAAGTTTAGTCTGATGGACTGAATAAGACTCATTCAGTCCATCAGACACATGATATGCAAAGCATAGCTATTTAAAAGCTTAGTGTGACATAAGTACCTAGAATATTGTGCCTTCAGTACACACTATACTCATAGTTAGCTATTAGCTTACTGTCCTTTTTCTGGATTATCCAATTGGGCAGACTCAGCCCTCTCATTAGATGTTTAGCAATCAGGAAACAAAAGGCAAAATTGAGCTCTACTATTCTTTTTTCTTTCTCCACTCATGTAAGCAAGTATGGGATAATAAATGGAAAGTAGAGATGTAGTTTGTTGTAATGCTTAAGGCACCAAGCTAGCAATTGGGAGATTGCAAGTTCTGATCCTGCTTTAGGTAAATCAGCTAAGTGATCTTGGACTAGTCATTTTCTCTCAACCCTAGAAATCAGACAGTGGCAAATCGCTTCCAAAAACCCTTGCCAAGAAAGCTACAGGGACTAATTCAAGGATTTGTCAAGAGTCAACAATGACACACACAAAGGAAAGCAAGGGAGGCTAAGCCTTCTTCTATCCCATCAGTGTTGGTTCAAATCCCACGTGGGTCATCTCACATTGTTGTTTTTTAAATAAAAAAACTATATATATGTATAACACAAAGGCAAGAAATGACTGTCTTTAGCTGCCACAAAAGTGGCTGAGATGCTACTGATTGTGGTTCCCAGTATTGCCAAGATAATGCTCAGGAACTTCTATCTTTCTATTGTGGTGGATTACCAGATACATTGTTTCCCCATAGCCCATGTTTGAGTCAAAGTGAGCATGCATTATAGGTAGCAAAATTCCTCTCAGGTCATTTACAATATTGATATTTCCACACACAAATCTGTTTAAACTTTGTATCATATTCTCTTTTAGAGTTTATGAGCTTAAAATATGGCTCTGTGGTGCATGACTGCTCATCAAAGAGAGGAGCCAACTGTCCAATTTCAAAAGGCCAGAACACACCAAGACAGCAAATATGAATCATTCCAAACAATGCATCTGTGTAAGGGTAGATGTAGCTATTTATAGAATCAAAGGAATCAGTGCTGTTCTTACCACTGTTAATCGAAGTCACCATTTATTACAAAAGGAAAGCACAGAGGGAATTTGGCTTTAAAACCTTTGAAACAAAAAGTACATCACCCTAGGACACTGCATACTTTAATTCCTTATCCAGCTTTATTTTATTTTGAAGTCCTGTTTTATTTCCATATAAGTGCCCAGTCTTAAATTGGCTAGATTTAATTTCTTCACATTATCTGGCTGTAATATAAAAATATGTTTCCTATTCATAGCTTTGTAGACTCATTGTGCAAATTGTAATTCCCCTCTGTATCTATCTGGAACTAATCCTCTGCTGTCATATTTGCCTTTAGAGCAGGAGGCCCCAATTTATTCTTTCCCAAATCCTTGAGCGTGGCTCAAAATCCTTCCAAAAGTGGTTCCTGCAATTTGATAGAATAATTACTAAATATTGGGAATAAGTCATATTAACTATATTTGGTTTTAAATATAATAACATTTAAATGTAAACAAATTTCCTTTCCAATATTTTTGGAGTACAGTTTGAGGCAACCATTGAAAAGTCAAAAGTGGCCCTCAGCACAAAAGCAGAAGCTCTTAAGATAGCATTATTTGCTTGCAGTTTGGTCCTCAGAGACTATAATATCCACCTACTGAGAAATATGAAAAGAAGAATAATTAGAGGAAGCCTATAAAATAGTTTGTGCACTGAAAATGCTGTAACTGGTAAGACAAAAGTTGAACCACCTTAGGGCCAGGCTTCTCAACAGAAGAGTTTGTTCTCTGTATCTGCGTTCAGTAACTGAGACTCTGCTTAGCTCATCTATTTGATAAACTGAACTCATTTCTTTGGTTTTTCCTACATTTCTATGCATTACTTTTTGCTTCTCTGACCTGCACGTTTTTGTACAGAACTATAAATGGTCCACAAAGCAGATGACAGGAAGCAAGCTATAGACCATCTGTCAAAGAGAAGACTATAATACTATAATCAAAGAGGATTTTACTTAGAATTATGATGAAAGTAGCTTAGAAACTAGCTGGTTGAAGGTTACCTCCTACTGTTATAGGATTTTAAAACCCTATTTTATTCTGTTTTCTTACATATTATTTTGACTAGCAAATAACTATTAAGATATCTCTTTTGGCTGAGGTTTATGGTCACATGCTTAGAGCTTCTCAAAACAGAAAAATGAAAAATTAATTTTTAAAATATACATACAAAATTGACTTTATTATATACAAAGCTATCCTAACCTAAGAGTATAATTGCATATATTCTGCAAAAATATTTATATATTGCTTCTTTAATTGCATTTATAGTACTAACATTCTTCACTTGTCTCAAATGTATTTCTAGCAATTGTGATTGATCTGAAAAAGCAATTACTGTTAAAAGCTCAAAATAATTTCCTTAATATATTTTATACTGAATTCCTTCCAAAGGGCTCAGAGCACTACACTGTATGTAGGGTTGCTAGATTCTCTTTGTTCTCTGTGTGCATATGAGTCTTAAACTCACAAAAAGCTATGGAGCCCTGTGTCTTAAATGACTGGAGAGGTTTTCAATTCATGTTGCAGTTGCTGTGAAATGTACAAATTCCTTATAATATACTCATTCCAGAACAGTAACCATGTGAATGTGAAGACTGGGAGGAGATCCAACTCAAAGGTTAATGAGTCCACCTTGAAAGGTGAAGGACTAGCAAATGGCTGCTAATCTTGTGGCCACAATAGAATCACTGTTTCATAAGAACAGTCTATGAATTCCATGTAAAAGAGTTGATAATAAGGAACTATTTCTTTTAACATATCTACTTTCACACATAAGACCCATTTTCTAGTTTAGGCTATTCTCCTTTACAGAGAGTGACAATCCTTGAATTCATGCTGGAAAATTTGATCTTTCCTTCAGCCATCACTGAAAAAAAGAAAACAATATTTTTAAAATCTCTGTTAGTCACCAGGCCATTGGGGATACAACTGTTTCCACATTCCTTGAAGAATTAATGAATGCATGGATGAATATCCTATCTGTGCAGATGCAAAACCAAACCAAAGGCAGTTTTTAATATTTCAGAATGACTATTTTGTATAAAACAATTGAAACAAGAGTCAGAGTTTGAACCCAGCATTGAAAACCTTGACCACAAGCAAAATAGAAGTGACCTTAGCAACTGGGAAGCACAGTGGGGAAAGGGACAGTAGCTTTTCACTGAGTCGGACATATTGTAAGCTGGGTGCAGCAGTTGTCAAAGCCCCAGGTCAGGATTAAAGTTAGCCTGGTGAAAGGAAACAGAGCAGTTTTTATGGCTAATTAGATTTATGATGATAATTTTTATGCCTATAAGGCAATGTTCACATTTGAATCTCCTACTGGACAACCCAGATTCAGGGTAGTGGAATGAATCAGTCTAATTCACTACTGAAATGTCTCAGAAGATAGAAGATAGCAGCTTTGAAGATTGTTGTCCTGGAGAGAAAACAATTCTTTCTCATAAACTTAAAAAAAGAAAGATAAAATGAGGGGGGATTTGAATGTTGCTTCAGACAAACTGGAATCTGCCAACTCTCCATACACGTGTATCTTGTTCTTTGGGTTTTTTGTTGACGATACCATGGCATCTTGGCTAAAAAATGTCTTTATTCTAGAAAAGGAAGCCAAGCCAAAAGCGTGAAGGTTGCTAGCCAGAACAGAGAAGAATGTCCTGGGTGGCTGCAGACAGGTCAGAACCTAATGGCCTGTACAATTCCTCTGTGGATGAAATGTAAAGGACTTGTTCCCATGGAACTGAAAATATGTGCAAACGCTTGCCTAGCTGCCAAGCTACTATCCAGACTGCTGAACCATGAAGGTACCTGTAAATTGACTTTTTAAAGACACATAGTTCTCAAGAATACTTAAGCAACTTGAAATAAAATATTTGCATCCTGGGACAAGATAAATATAATTGATATTGCTTTATTTCCTTTCTTTTCCTTTTCTGAAATGACTTTTCTATTTCCATCCTGCTGCTGACTAGTTTCACCAGGAGTACCTGAATATAGTACCTCCTGCCTTCCTATTTCCTACCATACCTTATTTGGCAATCCTTCCACACCTGGATTTTGGTAAATGCACACACATTAATTTGTATTGTACAAATGGCCAATGTCTAGTGACAGTGTCTGGAGATGAATGCTGTCAATCCAATGAAGCTTATATTAGAAAAATGGAAACATTTCTTGATCTTTTGAGAAAATTGTCATGTTAAAGACATTCTGAAGAAATGAGTCAGGAAGAAATGAGACATGAAGCATCACAGTAGCAGGGAAATAGGAACCTGCTGGAGTTATAGTACCACTACTTGCAGGATATTAGATGGAAAATAGAGTAAAACGGCAACAATCCATTTCTCTCTGGTTGGAGACACAAAAGCTTAAGTAGGCAAGTTAAAAACCTAGCAACTGCATTTGCACAATCATTTGTTGGTTTTATCCTTGGTTAGATTTTGGGAACTGTAGCATGTTATAAAATTTTAGCTTGTTTGGCTAGTTCGTGAATCATTATAATTAACAGAAGATGTACAAATGCAGCCATTTTTATTTTGTTTTTGGATAAAAGCCCTCTCACTGAGCTTAGTGATGATGTAGTGTTGTTGCTGGAAGGGAAAGGAATCTTTGGTTTTGAGGATTGGGGGGGGCAAGCGAGCAGAGTCTGGCTTCATTAAGCCTATTAAAATCATAATATATCTGCAATATTTTAGGAATTCGTTTTTTATAAGGAGGAAATCATGACGTAAAAAAAATTGCAATTTTGTTGTCAGATTTGGGGGCCTTGAGAATTGCAAATTGATTGCCTACAGCCCACAGACTATGAGACACCAGCCACTATAGTGTCCAGATATAGTACAAGAAGATACTGCAATGTGACTTTCATCTCCTTTATTACTGACATTTTGCTCATTATTTCCAAGTTTCATGAAATGACCTGTATGAAATGAGTATTTGAAAGAAATTTGTCACATTTCTGGCAGGGAAGGATTTACAAGAACTGCCAAAATAGACTCTACCACAGCACAGAGCAGAATTAGCATGGAATTAGCATTCGTTTTTTCAAGTCAAAGGTTCTCTATCTCTTTCTTCCTTTCTCACAGATATAGACACACAAACACAAGATATTATCCAAGAAATAAGGATTTCTGAAAGCTGCATACAAAAGTAATGAATTGTTTTTAAAAACCCAGAGCAATATGGGGAGAACACTTACACATTGTAGAAATGTATGTTTAAAAATCTGCTTAGAGGAAAATTATATTATAAAATGATACCAGGAAAATATAAGTTAAGGAAATAGCATAAAAAACTACGCCTCTCATGAGAAATCATTCAGAAAAGTGTAAAAAAAATCATGTGTGGGTTGCTTTCATTGTTTTTTCTTAAATTTGGAAATAAAACCTACTGTACTAATGAAAATAATAAAAAGGTCAATTTGTACTGATTTGCACTACACAAGTCTAGTGCAGAGATAGAGAATAGGCCTTACATCAACCAAATCAACATTGGAATCCCACCACCTGCCAAGGGCCCTGTTTCTACAACCACACCTAGAGACATTTCAGAGGTACATTCCTATGTGCCGGCTTAAGTAGGCACTATATTTTGATTACTGACATTGATAAATTACCACATGGAAAGACTGCTAAAGGAGACTAACACAGGACAGAGGCCTTTCCTTCCTTGTCTTATCCTGCTTGCACTGTGTAGGGATTGGACCATCTGTGACAGATGACAGAGGCTGTGTGAGATTTAAATAAGAACGCCCAAAACAGATTCTTAATCTGCTTCCTCACAAGCAGAGTGTCCTCTTTTAGCTCTTTAACTCTTCATACCCAGAGCCTAGGAATCAGAGATAAGGATAGCAAGCAGTTGCTTCAAACACTTCTAATACTGTTCAATTAACAGATAAGGGAGGCAAATATTTATGAAAAATTTTCACCTTCAGCATTACAGCAACCAGTTGGTGACCTGTAAATAAATATATAAATATGTGCTTCTAAAGGCTGAAGAATGGAATGTATTGAACTCACAGAGGGAGTAGGTTACAGATCTCATGTGATAACTATAAATAAAAGAAGATTGTATAACTCCAGCTTCATTTTGCCAAAATGTTTTACATGGTTATAGGAGTCTGAGTGAGGTATTTTTAAAAGAGCCGTTCTACTATATTAAAAGGAGTTTGATTTCATGATTATGCAATTCCCCTTTCTGTGGACTCTTAGCTGCTCTCCACTTCCCAAATTTAGCAACAGGATCCACAGCAACCTCCCCCAACACCCTGCTTGCAGAAAATTATGAGTAGATTTCTGACATCCTTGACTCAGCACAAAACAAATTGGAACCCTGAAATTGGCTGTTCCCATTGCTAATCCTTACCCTGCCTCTGCGTGACTATTCCAAGTTATACTATAACTCCCTAGCTGATAAGTGGTGGCAACTCATAAAAGCAAGCAGAGAGGTTGTCTCCTCTGGCTTTGCTACCATATCATTCCTATTCAGCAGATCACTAGCCAGAGAAGAAAATATTCCCCAATATTCCTGCACTTCGAGAGGAACAGATTGGGTCTGAGTCGGACTGTTCCTATCTTCTCCTTATCTGCTCCTTCTGCCATGCTCTGTTTAGACATATTCCAAGTTTAAAATAATATTAGCTAATTAAAATTAGCTCAGAGACGAGGAAGACAAACCCTGTCAGGATTGTGCAACCAACTAGAGCCTGTAAAGCAGAACTAAAACTGATTAGCTGCTGGGCTATCACTACTTACTTATCTGATTAGAGGAGGGGGTGATTGAAAGTGACAAATACAGAGAGATTGAAAAAGGAACACACAGAAACTTCTTCCTCTGAAATAGTGGAGGCGGCACTCCGTTCCCTTACTCCTGTATGGTTTATGTTGACAGTGAACTCTGTTCTGTATACATAATATGTTTTATTGGTAGTTAAAGCACCTGTGGTGCCTGCATAAAAACCCAGGTTTAATCTTCAGCATTTCCAGATCCAACTGGAAATCCTCCTCAGAGGGACCAATGATCTGATTCAATATGAGGCAGGTATTTATGTTCCTGCTGATAGATTTTCAAGTATTTCACCAAAACAAGGAGAGGGAAATACTGCACCAGGTGCAAAAGAGGTAGAGTTGAAGATAAGGCTCTTCACAGGCAGCAGATGAGACTGTGATTTAGACATGGTCATCACAGGGGCTATTTTTATATTCCCTTTTGACAACAAAGAGAACATAATTGAAACTAGACTGAAACTAGATATTTAAATTCTGAGAGTGATGCAAGATCCTTCTCCATTTTTATACTTTTACCACCTTGACAATGTGCCCACATTTCTCTGGTATACAGAATATTTTAATATAGCACAATACATTCATATGCAGGTTAGAGAGTCAAATTTTTCACTTTCTAAAAATATTCTAAAAATGATCGCTTGGAATGATTCCTCATCTTGCTTCTTGGGCTTCTAATATTTCTGTCATTCAGAACGTTTCTCTCCCAACACAAAGTTCACACCAGTTACATTCAGACAAATGGCTCTTATTCCAAATAAGGAAACTTGCTTCAGACTTCCTTCAAGCTGCCTTGTTCTGGCTGGTTTATGTTAACGAGACAAGACTAAACAGACCTTCATATTTTCAGTATTAACCGCTAAAACGAAAAGCTGCTTGTTTGTTTCAAGGGAGGGAAAGAAATAGGGAGGTAAGTGGAAAAGTTTTATTTTCCAAAAAGTTCTTTCTGGATCTTACAATACTATAGCACTCAGCCTATCAAGTTTCACCATAAAAGAGACAGATATGGCAAAAACATTCATTTCAATAAATTGCTTTAACATTAACAAAAAAAGAGAGGCTTTACAGGTAACTACCGGCCCTTAAATTGCATCCAGAAACACATCGGTAACCAGCAGAGATCACATAAGAGTGATGTTACATGTGCTGTGTATCTGGCACCATTTACTACCCGCACAGCCATATTCTGCACCAGTTGAAGTTTCCTAATGATCTTCAAGGGCAGCCTCATGTAGAGCATGTCACAATAGCATGTAACCTATAGGTTACGAAGGTGTGAGATACCATGAGCAGGCCTCCCGGTCCAGGTATGGGCACAACTGGCGCACCACCCAAAGGTGTGCAAAGGGCTTCCTAGCCATGGTTGCCAATTGCTCTTTGAGCAGGAGCTGTGAGTCCAAGAGGACCCCCAGAGTAAGCACCGGCTCTGTTTGGGGCAGTGCAACCCATCCAGAACCAGAGATGAAAAACCATGTCTATGGGGGGAATCCAAATACCCACAGCCACTCCATCTTGCTGGTGTTGAGTCGGAGACCATTTTTCCTCATCCAGTCCCCAATAGCATCCAGACACTGGAGTAGGATGTCCATGGCATCACTCAAGGGAGCTGGGGTAGAGATATAAAGCTGGGTGTCATCTGCATACTGATGTTATCTCACCCCAAATTGATGGATCATCTCACCCAGTGGCCTCAGGTAAATGTTAAATAGAAGAGGAGGGAGTACAGAGCTCTGGGGCACTCCACAAAGTAGGGGTCACCAGCTGGATCTCTCCCCTTCTATCAACACTGACTGGAACTGGCCCTGGAGGAAGGAGAGGAGCCAGAAAATACAGTGCCACCCACAATTTGTGCATTATTGTGGGTGTTTAATTAATGTTTCATTTTGGGGGACTGATGCCACCAAATCAACAGCAATATAAAAACAATTTTCCCCCAATGGCAAATTTATAAATGAGCAAAATACAAATAGCAAAAGATGTGACTATAGTGCCAATTTAGTTAATTACTTATATGCGAAAAAGATGTGCTGTTCTTTTTTCAGTTCGTCATTTTCTACTTTGAAAGGATAATGATTTACATCAAAGTATAATCTAAATAGATGACAGTTGTAAATTCTCTCTGCCTCCTCTGAATAAAATATAATAGCTCAAATGTTGTTTTCCTTGACCTTACAGACTAGAGTTTATGAATTCCAGTAGAATTATGGGTGGCCAATGAATTCCTGTGTGGTCCAATAAATAGGTTACTGTCATAATGTCTAAAATTAATGTCTAAAATCAGATTATATTCCAGATATTATTATTCAGCATGCTTACTTCATGTCATAAATTAAGATTTAATTCTAAATAATGCCAGTATCAAAGTTTGAGGATTATTTGGATTCAGCCTAATCCCAACAGGCAGGCATGTAGGTAGGTGTGTGCATGTGTGTGTGTGTGTTTGTGTGTCTGTGTGAGTGACAGAGAGAGAGAGAGAGAAAAGAAAGAAAGAAAGAAAGAAAGAAAGAAAGAAAGAAAGAAAGAAAGAAAGAAGGAAGGAAGGAAGGAAGGAAGGAAGGAAGGAAGGAAGGAAGGAAGGAAAAAAGGAAGGAAGGAAAGAAAGAAAGAAAGAAAGAAAGAAAGAAAGAAAGAAAGAAAGAAAGAAAGAAAGAAAGAAAGAAAGAAAGAAAGGAGAAAAATTTTATATTTCTTTTTATGGGAGGAAAAGCAAAGCACAAATCTAACTTTGTAACATAGAATGGAAAGCAAAATCAAATCATATTTCTTCTTCCAAACACAGAATACAACAAGGCTTCTTGTTTGATACATTCTTTTATTTTCTAAAAAAGGTATATTTTATTGTATAGTTGTTCACATTTTAAATGGCTGTCTTATTTAGGCCATTAAGGTTTTAGCATCTCTCCCTTTCTCAATTATTCAGGAAGAGGTAAGCCTTTGAACTAAAAGTTTTAATTGCAGAAGACAAGATCTGAGTGATATATCACATCTCAGCTAACATGAGAATGTCCACTGGCATTTTTTTCTGACAGTGGGATAGTAAATAAGCACGCCAAGGGGAGCATAGGAGAACGGCATTACATAGTGTGACCTGTTCTTAAACAAAGTTCCAAAGTAACTAGTGAGCCAGACCTGGATTCCTCGACATGTTTCTGGTTAGAATGAAAATACAAAATAAATGTAAGCATTCAAAAGCAGTGAAAACACTGCTCCTCTCCTGTATCCTTCTAGCCTTGTGCTGGGAAGATTGAGAATGGAATACTGGCGATCTCAGCAACGTGAAGTAAGATTGCTTAACCAAATCTTTTACCGTATACAGTAAATCAATAATTGATAAATTAGCAGCTCTTTAAAAAGGGCACTAAATCAACATAAGGAACAAAAACTATTTTTAAAAAAAGTATTTAAAAAAAAAGTCAGTTGAATAGTAAATCACAAACTGGGGGGAATATGCAAGTAAATTTCTCAAAAGGGTGGAAAAAAGTATTTTATTCTATTTTTTTTAAAATCATTTTATATCAGAGAGGTCAATTTTGTAATCCACTTAATTATTCATGATCCAAAGATCTATTGTTAGCATTGGCAGTTGGTTTTGATTATGTGTCATCCATCAGTATTCACTCTTAGAGACCACATAGATAGATTTCTTCTATGACCATCTGTCCCTAATGTAATTTTCAAGGATTCTAATGGTGCACCTATTGCCATTGCAACAGAGACTATCCACTTTGCTGTCATCCTCTTCTTTTTCCTTCTATCTTTCCCAGCATTAAAGCCTTTTCTAGAAAGCTAGAAGTTCACATAATGTGTTCAAAATAGGATAATTTATGCCTCCAGTGAGCACTCTGGGTTGATTTGTTTGGTTTTTTGGCTGTCCACAGTATTCTCCGGAATCTTCTTCAACACTAAATTTCAAAAGCATCAATATTGTTCCTAAATTGCTTCTTCAAAGACCTATTTCTCTTCCATGGAGTGTTACGAGGAATATTATTGCTTACACTACTCTTAATCTTTATAGGTATAGACACATTACAGCATTTGAATATCTTTTCCAAGATCTTCATTGCTGTTCTATCAAATGCTAATACAAAGAGACTACTTGTTCCCTTACTGTTGATGGTTAATCCTAAACCTAACTATCTATTACTTCAATATTTTCATTATCAATTCTAAGGTTGGTTGTTGTACCTATTTTAATTAATTTGCTCTTCCATTTTTTTTACTATGCTCCTTGTAGATCCTTTGCATTTTTGGCTATTAGAGTAGTGACATTAACTTAGATTATTGCTGTTTTTTCCTCCAGTTTTAAAAACATAATTATCTTCTTTTAATTCAGTTTCCCTTAATGTATATTCAGTATATAGATTGAATAAATAAGGTGAGAATATACTGCCTTGTATCACTCCTTTGCCAACCTCAAACCATTTTTCACATGAAAAATTTAAATGTCAATGACTGTTGCAGCATTTCCATAGTCACATGATCAAAATTCAGATGCTTGGCAGCTGGCATGTATTTATAACAGTTGCAGTGCCCCAGGACCATGGGGTCACCTTTTGTGACCTTCTGACAAGCAAAGTCAATGGGCAAGCCAGTTTCACTTACCAACCATGTTACTACTGCAGTGATTCATTTAACAAATGTGGCAAGAAAGGAAGTAAAATGGGGCAAAACTCTTCATTAACAATGGAAATTTTGAGTTCAAATGTAGTCATAAGTACATAGTTTCTCTTGAGGACAATGATATGTTCTGATATTTCCATTTTTAAAGCACATCTTGACACGGATGATGCAATCAAAGCTCTTTTAATAATCAATGTACACACTTATTTCTTTTTTTATATTCTTTGACTTTCTCAATTTTTCAGATGCATCAGTAATGTCTTCCGTTCAATGAATTTATATTTTCTATCCAAGTAGTTTTCCTGATAAAAATACAGAGGTGATTTACCACTGCTTTCTTCCATGCAGTATGAATTGTTGCCTTTGTCATTGTCATTAAAGTGATCATCTGACTTCAGCATCTTCCTGTATCTCTGTTGCCATATATATAAGCATCTGCTTGCTTTAGATGAGCAACTAGGATGATCTTCATGCATGGAGTGACTCTGCTGGGAGTATATACTCTTGGCATAAATTCCCAATGTTCTTTGTTCATCCCACCCAGGAAAATTCTCACCACCACAATGAGGTGGCCAAGCAGGAGTTGAGGTGTGACATTATCCATATCCTTCAAAATTTTCTGTATTTTATTCATTTCTCCTAACATAGTTCCCTGCCAGACAAATGGTGTTCTCAGCAGTATATTAGTGAAACCAGGGTGACATCTAGTGACAGCACTGGCAATGTCAGTGTTAAAACAATAAATTGGGAACTTCCCATTAATTTCACCTTAATGGAGAAGTATGGCAGGCAAACAAATCTGCATCTGTAGCCAAGCTGGAACACAGAAAAGTGAAGAATGTGTTTGGGCAGGCATCTTTTGTCAATTTTTCTTCTGGTGGAATTAAGTCATATTTAGTCCTTCCATTGACACTGGACCACCTTCTTCATAATATCACAGCAACAGAAATAGTGGCAGTAAACATCTCAATTCTTCCTCTACCCCTAACTACCCTCTCAACAATCTGCTGCCTAACAGATGACTTGATGCTATTTTTAACATCCCAGATCAATTAGCAGCAGTTTCCAAATGAAAAGACTACCAGTGCTTATATCCAAAGGCCATTTTGGATCACCTGCCGTTCCCTCATCAAAATCAAAAAGAAAGATAAAGATTCCCAACAAATTGCAGGGGATTGTAGCTCTCCAGATGATGCACAGAATCATAGTTTTCAGAATACATAACCATTGGCAATGCCTGACAAAGGATATTGGGAGTTGTAGGTTCTGGGTTCCCTAAGACCTTGTGCTAAATCATGGAGAATGTTTCAACTTATTCAGAACAGAAGGAGCATGAATTTGACATAAAAATACCACTATTTATTTCCACAAATGAAGTTATCTTTCCACAAAATAATAATTAAAATATGAACAAGAGCCCTTAATGATGGATATATATATCCCTTTTCATTAGATGTATAACTTACTTTCCCCAGTTTTTTTCTCACACAACTTAACAGATTGCTTATAGGAAGAAACAGTGACTCGCCAATGGTTAGTGAGCTTCACAAATGAGTTGGACACAGACCTTCTTTCCCATCCTTATTCGTACATTACAAGCTCTACATGGGGTCTCTCTTGAAGAGTATCCAGAAGCTTCATCTGGTACAGAGTACAACTGCACAGGCAGTTCTTGAAGCCCCTAGGACTGCCCATGTTACACTACTCTTCCATGAGCTGCACTGGTTGCCAGTTTGCTTCTGGGTCCAATTCAATGTGTTGGCTATCACTTATAAAGCCCTTAATGGCATGGGTCCAGTTATCTGAGGAACCGGCTCATTCCATGGGGATAAGCCTGCCCCACCTGTTCTAGCAGAAGAGGAATGCTGTGAACTGTAACAATCAAGGCATTTTGGATGGTGGGGTCCAGGAGAAAAGTCTTTTCTGTCATGGGATTCACCCTCTGGAACATATTGCACCCCCAAGGATAGATCTGCACCCTCCCTTCTGGCCTTCCAAAATGGCTTGAAGATCTGGCCTATGGCCCCAATAGACAGTGGCATCTTGGAGGTGGTTAATGGATTAATCAGATCCCACCTCCTCCCCATACTCTCTTTCTTCCTTTCCTTTCCATCTTGGTTAATTGAATTTTAATTGAATTTTAAATTATGAGTCTTATTTATTATTTTAATGTTTTATATGATATTTTAATTGTATGACTGTAAACTACCCGAGTTGCCTCAGCAAGATGGGTGGCATAGAGGTTTAATAATAAAATAATTAAAAATATTTTATCCATGAGTCTAATCTCTGCGTGCCAGAGTTAGAATACAGAAATTAATTCCATTATTGCTGGTATGCAGTTTGCTTGGTTGTGTCAAGATAGTTATATATTTTGCTTATCTGTCAAAACAAAAGCTCTATAAAGGGGAACAAAATGAAATGAGAAACAAAAGAAAAAGGTATATGAAATGTTGCACTTAACTGGCATGGAAAAATATGGAGTGAAAAGTAACCTTGTGCAGGATTTTTGTTGTAATGCTTTGCACTGTTCTATATCTATATGTTTCCCACAAAATGACAGGGTGCCCATGATAAATCCCTTGATGCCCACAATGCTTCCTACTCACCTATTTTTTTTTTACAAGTAAAGTACTGTAAGTTTATTACAATCAAAGACCAGAGATGAGAACAAGTTAAAAACACTTTAAACTTTAAAAAATAGGAAGTTCACTTATTATAAAACCTCCAGAATAACTTTATTTCTAAAGATATCTCTAAACAATCATAAGTATATTGCATAAGGTTGACTATGACAAATAGTTATGCTTTAGTTCTGATTAAGTTGCCCTGTCAATGCTCTTACAAGTAGTAAGCCTGTAAACTTCTTCCAAGAGCACAAACGGCAACAACTTCAGCTGGTTTTCTCTGGTGTACGACCCAAAAATGGATTCTATATAAACCTTTTTTTCTCAAAATTTCACTAGGGAAGCACACCAACCATAACCAAGTCTATTACCGCTTCTTTTCCCAACTTTTCAAACTTTTCACTTTCCAAATCTCCATAACATGGCATATCATTTTGGAATATTTCCAAGACATCTTCTTCAACCTCTTCACATACTTTATCCACCCGTTGCTCAATGAAATCTGAAACTATAAACTTCTGGAGAGCAGATGCCACAGTTCCATATAAT
>NW_015386482.1:1490600-1501701 GCF_001527695.2 Protobothrops mucrosquamatus
TATTTCAGAGTCAAAGTCAGAAACAATCCACTGTAAATCCGAACCTCCTGTTTAGTTCCGTCTGCTTAAAATTTAAGTCCAAATACCTTCCAACAGCAGAGGTGGGAGCTGCATCTGGCTTCGCTCCAAAAGAGGAGCGAAGGCGCCATAGGGCGCGGAGACCGTCCAGACTCCGGGCGAGCTAGCATCTCTCAACCCCAATTATAACAAAACCGGGGTGAGAGGAAGCTCGAGCCCTACCCGGACTTACTCACCCCCCCCCTCTTTGCCCGAGGGACGAGGTTCCGAGCTGAGAGACAGCTAACGAACGCTGTCTCTTCAGGCTTTGACGCGCTCCCAGGCGGGCGGCTAACAAAAGCTGCCATGCGATGCAGCCTGTCACCAGCGGAAGTCAACCCTGTCAATGCTCTTGTGAATAGACAAGCCTTTCCCAACCTACATTTTGCAAAGTATACTCTCAAACATGCTCTCAAAATTCTCATTGTGCCCATCAATAGGTTAGGGATTCTTTCTCCAATATCATACTGTTCTTGTAGTTACTTCTCTGCATTCTAGATACACTAACTGGTAACACATGTTAAATTAAGCCATTATTTTAGCAGTGCAACTTGTTAAATTGAACAACATTTGATTCTGTTCATTCAGGGTTTACAAACCAGACCCCCACATTCATACAATATGCTAAGCCAAAATAACATATAGCTGCCTTAAAGCAATGTGTGAATTCAGCCAGTGAGTTAAATGTATTTATCTCCAGGATTCACACCTATATAACACTACCTAACCAGTTACTATACAACTGAATGAATAAATGATCTGGTTCCCATTGCCAATATATATTATCTGTCACTATTTCTCTCACTGCAGGGTGCTAAAACAAAAGCCAATGAAGAATTTCATTTAGCTGTGTTCTAATTAATTAGTGCTGAAGTTGTGTGAAAATTAAAAGGTACAAAGAATATCATCAAAAAAATTATGTGTGTATATAAATACATAAATACAGAGTAGGAAATAGATTTTCTCATTGTTTAACAGATAGCAGAGGAAGGTGGCCCAAAAGTAATTTATAAAGAAGAAAGAGAGGTACATTTCAGGAGCAGACGTTAAAAGACAGAGTATTAATGCAAATAAACTGCCCAATGAACTTTAACTTTTTCATCAGAGATAAGGAACTGAGTTTGTGTGCATTAAAATGGCACTTGCAAAATGATTGTCAAACAGCATGTGCTTCCAATGCTAATTACTTCTATCAGTTTGCTATACTATTTCCCTAGGTCACAGTTCACAGATTTCTCACACTTCCAGCTAAACAACTTCTCAGCAGTCAACATCAGATGCAAAACTGCTCAGATTATTACTGCAATAAGCACACCAGAAAGCCATAACTATTTAACCCATATATGTCAGCCATAACTGTATGATAAAAAGTAAAAAGCCTGATCCCCTTCAAATGTTTTAAGCAACAAAGCCAGTATAATCAGCTGAGTTACAAAATATGTGGAAGTTACCAGGTTGTTTTCTTTTCCACGTAGTACCTGGAGGCAGTAGTGCTATGGTACAAGGTGAGCAACGTATTAATCATACCTTGAAAAGCCAAGACATAGTGCTTACAGCAAACAGTAATTGACAGACGTAAGAGGAGGGAAAAGCAGCTGTGTATGATATTCTGACCAGATGGTAGCACTCAAAAGAATGTAAGCATTTTCTGTACTAAATCAAAGATCTATCTAGTTCAGCATCCAGTTTTCCAGTGACCAACCTGGAAAGTAGGGCATAAGAACAACAGCAACATCTAGCTTTTCAATCTAGAAAATGGAATCCAGAGATATAGTCTTTGACTTAGGAGATAGTATATAGCTGCCATGTCTAGCAGTCATTGATAGATTTGTGTAAAAAATTCTGAAAAAACAGGAGGTGATAATACCAAAATATTTTTCAAGTTAAATAGGTACAGCTGTCTTCCTAGACAAAATCTTTGAAGATTGGCCTCAGATCTTTGGCATTTAAGGCTTTAAGGAGAAAAATATGAAAGGCAATAATATTTCAGAGACATGCACAACCAGGATTTCAACAAGACTGACAGATTCATTTAATGTTAAACTAGTCCTATTAGTGTAAAAAGTTATCAAATAATATCCATTCTCTCTCTCCATATACATATAATATTCCAAATATAAAATTCCAATAGTATACAGAAGCTGAGAATAATAAAAATTATTCTATCTTCCGGATTTTAATCTCTAGCACCCTGCATGGACATTGGCAAGTGACTGTGGAAGTTGTGGTCCATTAGATTGCTTATCCCTCTGATAAATGGACAACAGAAATCTGATATTCAGAAGTGCAATATTCAAACAAATATGGAGCAAAATGTAGACTTCCCAAGTGAAAAGTGACTTAAGTGGCTCACCAATGCAACATTAAGCCATACATATCTGATTCAAATAAGGCAAATCTGGTTTTGTAACTGGTCACAGATAAGTAAAATTTTACTCTCTGTTCCTTCTGAATTTCATTTTCCTCTTGTTTTATTCTCCCATACCAGAAATGATAGCTGACTATATGTTTGTTTCTCAGGATAACACTCCATGTTTCTGATGAAGAAGACCATGTTCCACTAGACCTATGCCATAATAAATGTCAGTTTTTAGAGTGCCATTTATTTAATTTTTTGTTGTACATTAAACTCTGTTAAACATCTTTATAATATACAGAGTGTATAAAATCCCATCTTTATTGTTCTATTTATTCAAATAATATTTGAACATTAGGGCATAATCCCTGGCAACTTTAGGGATATATAGAAAACATTTTTTACTCATCTACAATCTCTACAGAGACAGCCAATTCTTTTGATGTTGATAAGGCATAGTAGGTTTTCCCCATGATACTACAATATCAGATGACTGCAATATCAGTGAGGTGTGCTTCTAAAAATACTTTGACAGACAGCTGTAAAAATGTAACTTATGAAGCAGTCCTCAAGAAACAAAACAATTATGAAATTTGAAACTGAAGAATCAATTGTTCGCTCTATTCTGAACCCCTTTTGCAGAATATTTCTAGTGGAAAAGCAGAACTATTTATCTCAACTTTCAGAATTTATTTTTCCAAAACTGTAAACTATTCTCTGTATAAAATACTTTCTTTTTAAAGTTTAAACATTGATATTATGTAGCAATATTAATGTTATGTTTTTCCATTATGCACATCAAAGAACCACATTGCTAATGCAGATGAGTCAGTCCAGTACATACAAATTTCTTAGATGCTTTGATTTTGACATTGATAAAAATGTTTCTGAAATAGTGGAATAATGAGCCTCTATATTACTTGGCTTAAAATACATTTTTTAAAAAGAATTTTCATTGTTTAGGAATGTTTCTTCATTCTCAACTATCACTGATCTGTAGGTGAGGAGAACTGCATAGTTATGTTTCTGAGTTTGTCAGACCAGCAATACTTATCCATACCTTGGATAAGTAACCTAGTTACTGATTCCTGCAATGCATGGTATGTGAAGCTACCCTTGAAAGTGACTGGAAATTGAAGACATGCAAAAGGAGATGGCCAGTTCCCTAATGATAGGGTCACATGTTTCCTGAATTGAAATATTTGCACTAGTTGCCAATTGCCTACAGTTTAATGTTGGTGTTAATGTTTTAATGAATTTCTTCTGTGTGACTACTGTACACAATGTCCCTCCCCCCACATAGTTTTTAGGGAAATGACAAAAATACATCTTTCTCTAGACTTTTAACTATTTGTTGAATTTACATACATTTATTTTAATTTTTTTCAGTTATATTGATTTTATTGTATGCTGTTTATTGTTGTAAGCTGCTTGAGTGCTTATATAAGAAGATCAGCAGGATATAAATGCACAAATATTTTTTTTACTATGGATGCTGCTGACACTTGTAACTTAAGAACTGATCGTTTTAACTGATACTCTAGGAAAGGATGCCCAAGCATATTTTTCTCTGCAGTGGCAAAGCATCATAGCCTTCAATAGGAATGAGAAAGAGACTACCATTCATTTATTTGATTTTTTTCTTCCTATAAAATCACAACTCTAAACAGGTACAATGTCATAACAAAAATAACAACAGAAATAAAACTTAATGCAATCTAAATTACAAAATCAAAACCCCAAAAAAGTTTGAAGGGATTTTGGAGGGAGGGAAGGAGGGAGGAGATGGAATGTGACGTTTCACTTAGGAAAAGCAACTAAAAGCTAGAAGTTTTTATAATTTTATTATTATAAGTAAACTAAGTTGATGACCATTTCATAACAAAAGGAAAAAATAGTAGCAACTACTCTCTGAGAAGGCATCTAAATGAACTGTGCTGTGTAGATAGTACGGTATTATTGAAATTATTGCTTCCAACTGCATAACATGTAGGCAATTGGAGATTCAAGGGGGTAGGTGGGTTTTGCATTCATGAAAACACCAGAGAGCTGCTGGGTAATGATATCTGCTGTAAATGATTATGCATTAATGTCATATTTGCAGGAAACAGCTTTCAGCAGCGCCTAAAATTGCTGTTTTGACACACGAATTACAGCTATTCACACGTTGCTAGATACAAATTAAGAAACAAACTATTTTTATACAAAGAGCAATATTTATATACATACATGAGGACAGTAATATCATTAGAAGGGTCACAGCTTAGCTTGTCAACTTGGTTTTCTTTAAAAAAAATTGCATAGTTTGGAGGAGTTGAGTTCAAAATAGAATATTAAGCCTACCAAAGTTTTAGCTTGCCTATTTTATGTATGGTTTTCTTTTTGCAATACTGAAAAGGATGCACCAATTTTTCAATGGTTGCCATCAAATTTCAATAACATGATTTTAGAATGATCCAGGGAACATTTAAAAAGGGATTAACAGACTTTGTTAGTCACAGGAAGTCACAGTCAATTATAGTCATGACTAGTGCTGGAGATGAAGAGAAGTCATTCAACTACCTACTACCTACATTTATTATAATGAATCATTTTGGGGCAATATAAATACTAAATTAGCAATTCAACAACAGTAACAATTAATTAAAGTCCATCTCAGTCTTCTGAATGTTTTCTTCAGAATAAAAAACGAAAAGAGTAAATTTTGGCTACATTTTAAAACCATCCCAACCTAGGAAGACTATATTTCTATAATAATATAAAACAAGAAAGAAAATAATTTGGCCACAGAGAGCAAGAAAGAAAGAGGTACAAAGAAAAAAAACTTCCTAAGCTTTGTGATGTTTTTTTCAGATAGAGAATGCACTATAACTTAAAGTCTGTGATTTTTTGTTATAGTGCAAAATTCCAAATCATAATTTCTCCCTACGAGAAAACGAGTAGCTCTTTGCTCATTTGTTCTCAAACGCTGAAGTCCTTGATATACTGATCTCATAAGAATGACTTCTAACTGTACCTTCTAAGTATTTTTACTACATAAAAAATAACATAAACATTATAGCATTACTTCTGATACTTATACTTAATAAGAGCTGACATGAAAGATATAGATAAAAGGTATCAATGAAGAGAATCAAGTAACACAAAACTGCTGAAATTATTTTGCTTGAGAATGAAACCTTGTTGAAAAGAAAGCTGTATTAACCTTGAACCCAGGAAAAATTAGAAATGGGACTTGAATAATATTATGTCTTGTGCCAAAAATCTATATCTTTTAAAAACAGACCATGCTAACCTTCTTAAATACAAATTGATAAAATGCCCTAAGCAAATATAGTTGGATAGTTTTTACCTTCTGCTAAAGGCAGTTTATTAGTAGATAAAATCAAGGTACACAGAGGGAAATAATGAAATTAAGATTAAATATAGTGAAGAGTAATAATGAAAATGCTGCAACCAGAATAGAATTGACAATTAAGATATTGACATGAAATAGTAGAGAGCTTTTGTCTTTTAGAATTAATTACCAACAGTAAAGGAAACAGCTGTCAAGGCTAGGACTTGGTAAACTTGCAATGAAGATTTTGGAAAAGCTATTCAGGTGCCTAGTGTGTCTGTACCCACAAAGATCAGAATTGTGCAGCAATGATTTTCCCTGTGAAACTCTATAGAAATTAAAGTTGGATTTTGAAAAAGCTGGATAGAAAGAGTATTGACATTTTTTAATTTTGGTGTTGGAGGAGACCCCTAAGAATATCATGTGTAGCTACAAAAGCAAACAAATGGTTCATTCAACAAATCATTCAAAGAACAAACTCTAGTATTTTGGACATTTTGTGTAAAGACCTGGAGAAATCTACAATACTGGGAAAGGTGAAAAGAAAGACAAGGATAATCAACAGCAAAGTGGATGGACTAAATTATAGAAGGGCTGTAATGTATGTTAAACATTGTTTCAGCAGCATGGTAAATCACTCTTCAAGTTAAATCCACAATCTTTTTAAATAATGGAATATGAATGAAAGCAGTGGAATAGATAACACATAACGGGATATAGAAAATGCACAATATCCTCCAATAAGGCAGAACAATTACCATTCAATTAGCTCTTCTTCCTTATCCTCAAATATGTTCTGAGATCTTGACAAGTAAGATATCTTTTCCATTTCCGGTGTTACCACTCCATCTTCTAAATTTTCAGTTGTCTGTATCTGTCTGTTAATTCCTTCCTTTAGGTCCTCCAACTTTGGATCCATTTCTTCTAATTTTCCTTCTGCTTTCTGGGTTACTACTTCCTTCTTTGTAGTCATTGTCTGGATTTGTAAGTTTAGATTACAACATTGTTCTTTTATCTCATTTGCATTATTTTTAGTCTCATCATGAAATAAGAAATTGGATTGATTTCTTGTTGGTGTTAAAGATGATTTTTTTTTACCATTTAAGGCTAAGTATGGAACACTCATTTTGTTTTTGTATGTAGTTTTTATAGTCCAATAGGGTCTCCAACACAGATAAGCAGCCCAAGAGTTTTTTCCCTTTTCCCAGCTGCAGTCTGCAAAAGTGAAAGTTTCCAGGCACAACAAAGAAACAGCCCAAGAGGTTTTTTCCCCCTTTTCCAGCTGCAGTCTTCAAAAGTGAAAGTTTCCAAGGACAACCAAAGTCTTATCTGAGTCTGGGCTTCAAGCTAAGTTCCTTTAATAATAAATTGTAGTGCCGTAGTTCTTTACTAGATGTCATTAACGTTGTCTTCCAGCTTTTTAAATCCAAACTTATATTACAAACTTTTCAAGTCTCTTTTCTAAAAAAAGTCTCAAAAATACTTTTAATCCCAAAATTTCAAAGCTATATATCTTTATTGGTTCCAAATTAATCTTGTGATTTTCTGTTTTCCCCCAAGCAATTAGTTTGCTACTTTTCTTTCCCTGAGGGAATGGGGCAGAAATTCCCCTTCCCTCTCTCATCAGGGAGGATTCTTTGCTTTGGGCAAAGTCTTAAAATCATAAAGAGAGGATAAAGTCTCACCCAGTTCCATCCATGTTGCTCAAAAGTTGTTCGTTAGTGTTTACTTTCTTCGGTTGTCAACAGCTTCTGATTGGCCACAGAAGTGTAGTCAGTCTTTCCCCCGGTGGTTTGGAGGGCTTCCTTGGATCAAACAGAGGGGCTGCTGCCCCTCCGTGATTAATGAGAGTTCCCTCCTTCATTGCCTCTCCAGGGCGACTTTCAATCCTTTTTAGGGTCCCCAGTGGGGCAAAATTGAATGCGGAAGACGGAGCCCATCTTCCTGTGCTCGTTACGCTGCAACACCTAACCGGAAAATTTTTTAAAAGTGGGAAAAACAGGATATTGATTGAACAAATGAATTTTAAGTGCAAATGCAATTGAGATATGTTTTGGCTAGAAAAGATATTATAAAGTGACACTATCAATATTATATACAATACCAGAAAAATGTGATGGAGATGTCTATATTTAATTGTATATGTATTAACAGTAACAAGGATTGTATTTGCCCAGTGTGGAAAAATGCATACCACCAGAAGAAGAGAGGATCAAGGAAGCACTGGATGGTATAGTATTGGAACTAGACTAAGAAAGTTAATATGTACCACTGAATTACCAATGGACTCAGACAACACATTGTTTATTAAATACTTATGATCGTAAAATTATAAAATTAATAAATTAATATTTTAATAAAGGCAGAACAACTGCAAAATTGCTTATATTTTATAAAAGAAGCAGCTATCTATCTGGAAGCTGCTATCCACATTCAATGGTTAAATAACCATAACCTATATCAAAAGAAAAAAGAATGATTGTTTCTGAGCCTAATTGTGAATAATTATGAATAAAAGTCTTTCTATGAACAGAAGAAAGCCTTTAAAATATTATTTTGTCCACATTACACACATACAATGTATAGAGATTAACAGTAGGTATAAATATATAGGTACACAAACAAGATTAGTTTTGTTGAATTCTTTCTTGAAATGGGATTATGATTTTGAAAGGGTAGGATATTCAAGGAGGAACAAGTTAACTAGTTTTGTACGTTTTGCTTCAAAAAGTATAAATATATGTTTATCATTTCAGAGGGGGGGGGTTTAAAAAAAACTATAAAACTGCTCTAGGAAGGCAAAGATAGAATATTTAGTAGGTTTTGGTACTTTGTATATTAGCCATGAGCTACTTTTGATTACCTGGGTTACCTTGTTATCGTGAGCTCCAGCAACAGCTGCATTTCCCTTATAAAATCAGCTCTCCATTCTTCTGAGATTCTGCTGTAAGAGCATATTGTAGGAACAGCAGATTTAACAACATTTTAAAAAACAGTCTTGAAATGATGGAGCACTGCTGTGGGAGGGAATGACAAAGCCATGTATCATTGTTGGATTATGGTAATATTCAAATCTCCACTGAGCCATGACACTCAAGTAACCTCAAGCCAGTCACTATTGTTCAGCTTAACTTACTTCATATGCTTGTCAGGAGGACAAAATTGCAACATATTAAGTTCAGCTCTTTCAATATGTGCACCCTGAAGGCATTTTCAGTTAAACACATGCTTTACACATGACCAAACAGGCCCAAGTTTAAAGAAAGAGATTTTCCTCTGCCACATTTAGACCAGGACTTAAGAGTTACAACTCAGCTTCACAATAAAAGAAGAAACCAAGACAAACATCACAAATTTAAAACTAAAAAGAATAGTCTTATTCTTGCCCTTTAACAAATATATTTATCTAACTGCAGCATTTGGTATTTTCATCAAATTACCTGCCTGGTCCAAGGATCATTGTTGACACTGCAAACAAAACCATTACAAGAACTAAACTGAGTAGAGAGACCTCATTTGGTGATCTATTTTAGAATCATATTGGAAAATAATATGGAAAGACAATAAAATGAAAGCTTAACACCCATTCCCTTCCAGCTCAGTGCATTCATTTCCTAAAGCAGTTTTTCTTGATTAGCTCTATTTTTTTCAATCGGTTTGCTCAGTTCCTAAACAAATTTCATTTGCAAAGGACTAATTATTAAAAACTGTCTCCCCTCACTTTCCACTCTGGGTCTTAAAGATGATTCACTTTCCACTCTGGGTCTTAAAGATGATTCACTTTCCACTCTGGGTCTTAAAGATGATTATTAGGCTTATGCACTGCTTCAGATTCAAAGGCAAAATAATGTTTTGGGGAAAACATATCTACAATTCTTCAGGGTAGTTAATCCATGTCATCTCAGAAAAAGCACTTTTGGAACATAAACAATTGAATGTGGGACCAAAGTATTAGTTTTAATCAGTGCTTTTTTTATATATATATTAAAAAAAGGTGCCGGAACTCACACACGTCATACAACCCGCCTTGCTTAACCTACAAGGTTTACCTTTATAGTTGAAAAAAAAACCATTCCATTTTTAGTGTATCTAAAAGACTAGGATTTTGTTTAAGGTAAATTAGTACTATTAATGTTACCATGCACTGTGTGGCTTTAAATTACAAGAAGGCATTTTATTAATCTTTTGGGACATTTACCACTGGCATATCCATTTAGTTTAATGAGTAGAAATGTCAGCTTTCCATGTGGAATGAAATTGGCCCAATAAAATAAAATTTAGTTGCTTGTAAAAGGTTGAATTATTTTTAAGAAGTTGTCAAACAAGGCGGAAAAATTTACATTTGGAGTTTAATATGGATATTGACTTGAAACAAATTAAAGTTGAAACTTTGTCAGTGAACAGATTACTTTTAATTTACCTTTAAGTTAAACCCAATTTAATAAATAGATCTGATTAAACCTCATACTGTAGGTCTACCTTTACATCTGACCAATACATAATTAATATATTATCATTAATAATAAAACCTTCAAATCACAAGCATTGGCTTTGTTCTTATTCTTCCCTTCTGCAATTTGAATATAAAGTATAAAAGACTAAAAAGAGATTTTCGTAGACATCCCAGCCTTTGAACTACCCAAGGAACCAAAACAGCAAAGTTTCTCTGTCAGGCAAGTTTCCATGCTGGCCGCCTTTCTTTCCTCTCGCTTAGCCCTCTTTTTAACCTCACACCCCACCTTCTGCAAGAGAAGACAAAAGGCTCGCTCATCCTCTCGTGAAAGAGGGCCTCCATGTTTATGTGTCCCCCACCACCACCATTGGCTTCCACACCACATGGTCTGACCCAGCCATTCAAGCCATGATCTGGCTGTGGCACTCCGGTGCCTCATGGCTCCTCCTAGAGGAGGCAGACAATGCCGGAGGGGACCCCGCTTGCACCATACCACCAGCAGTGCATTTTCAAAAGCAAACGAGGATAGGAAGGGCAACAATAGGAAAAGAATGCAACTCTGGAAAATCCGTCAAAAAAAGGTGCCAGAACTCCATTCCGGTGCATTCTATGACAAAAAAGGGTTGATCAACTCAAACCTTTATTTTAAAGTTATGATCTTGAATTATTTTGTCTCAATCACATTGTGCTTACTACTGACAACTATTATATGTTAATAATTGTTAATAGCTGTTGCACATTCAGAAGACTGTTTTGTCTGATGCTCTATTTGAATGTCTCTTTTTCCCCATTTTTTTTAAAAAAACAGACCTGAAATAATAATAATAATAATAATAATAATAATAATAATAATAATAATAATAATAATAATAATAATAATAATAATAATAATAATAAT
>NW_015386482.1:1504773-1510043 GCF_001527695.2 Protobothrops mucrosquamatus
AGGGTCGCCAGGGCCGCTGGAAAGGGCCGCCGGGCCATCGGAAAGAATCGCCGAGGCCACCGGAGAGGGCCGCCAAAAAGGGCCGCCAAGGCCGCCAGGCCGCTGGAAAGGGCCGCCGAGGAGGACCGCTGAGGCCGCCGGAGAGGGCCGCTGGAGGGGGCCGCTGAAGCCACCGGGAAGGGCCGCTGGAACGGGCCGCCAAAAAGCCGTTGGGGAGGGCCACCGGAGCCACCGGAGAGGGCCGCCGGAGAGGGCCACCGAGGCCTCCGAAGAGAGCCGCCGGGGCCGAGTGGGTCGCCGAAGAGTGGGTCGCCGAAGAGGCCGAGGAGGCCGCCGAAGGGGCCGCTGCGGCCGGAAAAGACCGGGAAGGCCAGCCGGACACACACCCGATCAGTGTGGCGTCCCCGCGTCCCCGCGTCTCCTCGCGTCCCGAATTCCAATCCCGGGAGGAAGGGCCACCCAGGGAAGGGTCTCCGGACCTCCGGGGACCTCCGAATCTCCGGGGACCTCCGAATCTCCGGGGACCTCCGAATCTCCCATCTGCTGTTTTTTCAAGCTCCGCTACTACGGAGCTACCCGGAGCCACCCGCCATCTTCAGGCATGCGCAAAACACAATTTGAAAAATGTCAAAAAAATAGTCAAAACACTTTTTAAAAGCTGAGCTATGTTGATAATCATAATTTCCAAATCTGAATACGCTGTTCATCCAAATGTTCTAGAGCCAAACTCTTATTTAAGGAATGATGTTAATTCCTTGAACAGGGATTGTGCCTGGTTGTAGGAAGTGGTGTTGGCCACAGATCTATTATTTCACAGCACAAGCCAATGTGATAGTTTTCACCTTTTGTTAACTATTATTAGCATGGGACTAGACCTTAGTTTAGTTTGATATTGTGTAACTGTAATGCAGTACCTAATTAGATATAGTTGGATCCTCCTATTGCTCTGTTTTCACTGGAGCAATTATCACTGGAACCAGTGATAATTTTAAGGAGGCATACACTATTGTGACCATCTACCAGGGGCAATTATTTTTTACAATATAGTTGAACTACTGTTTTTAGTTTGAAGGTAAGGAATGAAATACTAGTTGAAAGCAATACTAATAAGGATAAAAAATCTGCTTTAAATATTAAAATATTTTTACTTAATACTGGTAGTCAGAAACAAATCTCTAAAAATATTAGAATTTTTTATGTAATCCACAGCAATTCCAATTTTGAAAAGAAACAACAAAAAGGATAATATTATATGTCACAATCCAAAATAAGCTCTATTTCATTCATTTGGATTTACTTTCGGGGGGAAAAAAATCTCCACTGAATTGTGACAATGTATGATTGTGGCACAAAGCAACTGTTTTTTTCCCCATCTTAAGAGCAAATTTAAATAAGATGAGATTGCCATTGGAGCCACATGACTTCTTTGCCAACAGATAATCATGTTTCCATTCATTTTAGAATTGGATCTTTATCAAATCATAATCTCTGTAGCTATAAAAGGAACTTATCTATGATTCTGCCTCTTATTAAAATCAGCTTCCATGTTTATGACTATTGTTAGTAAAACAGATAAGAGTGTTGCCAAGGAGACTATTTTGCATCCCACATAGTGTTGCTAAAGCAACATGATTAAATTAGGTAGTATGCTTTTCACCTTCACGTGCTGCATTTGTGCTGGTAGGAAAATTAAACTGTCACAGCAGTAATGTCTATTGGATTTCTCCATTTAACGCAATGGTGTAGAGTAGACAGCTACTTAAAAATAGTAATAGCCTTCTGTTCCTCTCTTTATCTGTCAAGATCAGCCTTTCCCAGCTCAGTATCGCTCTAGGTGTAACAAATTATAAGTTTCATACTTCCCATACATCATAGCCTGCACAAGCCAATAAAGAAGTTCAATTTTCAATATTAAATATATAATCCAAATAGTTTTTGAGAAGAACTAGGGTATAAGGTACACGAAAAAATACCGTCTGCCTTCCCTATTACAGTCTTAATCTGGATTGGGAAAATATTATTTTTTTACAAAAGAATAGGTAGTTATTAGCACAAGCACACACTGTAATATAACAGAATAACAGAGTTGGAAGGGACCTTGGAAGTTTTTTAATCCAACCCGGATGCTCAAGCAGGAAACCATTTGCCCCATTTTACGACCTTTCTTGTCACAGTTGTTAAGTGAATCATTGCATTGTTAAATTAGTAACAGGGTTGTTCAGTGAATCTGGCTTCCCCATTGATTTTACTTGTCAGAAAGTTGCAAAAAATGATCACATGACCCCGAAACACTGCAACCATCACAAATGAGTCAGTTGCCAAGCATCTGAATTTTGATCACATGACCACTGGAATGTCACAATGGTTGTAAGTGTGAAAAATGGTCATAAGTCATTTTAATGCTGTTGTAACTTTGAACGGTCACTAAACGAACTCAGGGACTATTTGTAGTTCAGATTGCATAAAAAATAGTTGCCATTTTTTTAGAGCTCCTATGTCTTCAACATGATATAATAGACAAAGAATCAAAAGACGTGCTTTTTTGAATTTCTGCCTCTTATTCTAGAGTTAATGGAACAGCAATCATTAAAAAATATCTTTTTTATCTGCAGAAAAGTGTTATTTACTGGTATGAAAAAAGTTTACATTTTTTATAAATATCCTAATCATTTCAATAACACTTGCAGACAAGGCCGCTTTGGATTCTCCCTGTTTTCATCTTCTAGCAAATGATGGGGAGTAAAAGAAGTTATTTATTTTATCTACAGTTTTCAACTGTCCCCATCAACTCCTTGTGGGAAATAAGATTAAAGAAACAATCATCCCAGAAATATTAATGACATCTCCCCAACCTCCAGAAAACATCTTAAGAAATTTCATTAGTTGCATTCTATTTAATTTTCAGTCCATTTATAACTTCATTTCTTCATCTGCAGCTGATTTGTATCAACTAAACTTGGACATTAAGTAACTATACATATTACAATATTTTGTTCTTCAGGTACTCAAGATCATAGATAGCTATGAAAATCTTTGAAACACTAAAATAAATGGGGCACAAGTCTTGTTTTTGAGTATGTTTCTCAGGAGAATGGTTTGATTCATAAGCATGAATTCAACTTCTTGATTGTGATTGTGAGCCACACCAACCTTAAAATGTTCTCTCTTTTGCAACCTATTTTGTGCATGTAAGCTGAGGAAATCTAAAGGTTCCTATTCGTAGATTGGAAAAAATATTGAAATACAGGAAATTATAATCTGTTCAAATTAAAAAATAGATCAAATTAAGATATTTAACAAATATCATATGAACAAATATACTATATCCAGATTTAATGGGAATTGTGGTCTGTTCCTAATTATATGAAACTATTACACTGCCTCACCTATGAAAGTATGTATGAAGGAGGAACATGTTAAATGTTTATTAGAACTGAATCAATACAAATAGAAAAATCTATATTACCATTAATTTGAACTGGGACAATGAAAAGTGGTGGAACACAGCTTCCAAAATTTATTTTGGAAAATGTGTGATTGCAGCCACTCTGTTAACATTTTCAGAATTTCCTCAGGTTTAGTTTATACATAACAAGAAAGTAAATACATTTGTTTTCCTGGTAGATACACAAAGGATATGTATACTAAAAACTCTCAAATCTGAAAAACATCAGACCAGATATATCTATAGAGACAAATTGCTTCCACCTATGTAAGAACATTAATAGAATTTTTATTATCTTTGCCTCCAATGTCATATACTGTGAAAAAGTATATATACTAAGCTGTTCTTAGTACTTATATCAAATCTTCCACTCCATTGTGTAGACTTCAACTCCTAGAATTCCCCAGCCATCAAGGCAAGCATTGGAAATAAAGTTAAAGCTATACTGAGTTGTATCATTCACTTAATTCTCCTGTTATATTCCAACTTGCAAGGTTAGATGAAAAGACTATTTTTAGCTTTGTAAGTTGACTCCTGTGTATTGCAAAATCAAAAGGATATATGAAAATTTCCTTCTGTATTCACAACATATATACAGATTTTTTTTTTAAAAAAAGAGATGTTAAAAAAAGAAAGGTACTTAAGTAAGAAGCTATATAAACGTAACTAGGAAAAACCTTCCTCAAAAATAGCTGTTTTTAATGCAATTTTGATCAGCAATCTCTTATGAATTTCAAATAGATTCTTTAAAAAGGAAACACTGTAACACAATATATCATCAAAATTTATGCGCATTCAAGCAAACAAGAATTTTGGTCAGCATTTTTTACTACAGATTAGTCCTTTATAAAAATCTGAATTCCTCCATTGACTTTAGTTGTCAGAAGCCAGCTGGGAAAGTCACAAAAAGTGATCACATGAACCCAGGACAGTGCAACTGACATAAATACATGCCAGTTCCCAAGTGCCCAGATTTTGATCACATGCCATGGGGATGCTGCAACAGTCATAAGTGTGAAAAATGATTATAAATTACTTTCTTCAATGCTGCTGTAACTTTGAACAGTCACTAAATGAATGGTTATAAGTCATGGATTACCTATATATGATCCCATTCACAAAATATCTACTGTATATGCGATTCAGACATCAGGAAATAGTAGCAATGAATAAGCTGTTTTCTTATGGAAATACAATACACACAGACATTAAGTAATAATACAATGGAGATCTTAATATTGACCAATTAGTTCAAGACCAAAACTATCATTATATAACTAATCCAGTACTTTGATGCAACCATTTTTTTATGTTACACTTAACTTTGGATTGCAAATCAAATAAACTTATGTCTTTAATACTGATATCCTATACTTCAATTAAAAATAGAATTTTTACTGTTGTCTTTTTAATCTTCAGTACTCTAAGCTTTCTAAATAACAGAATTTCTAACTTTAAACATATTACATAAATAATACTATATTGAAACACAATGTATCAAGTTTTATAGTATTATAATAGAGGAAATAATAATAATAATAAAATACACTAACCAACCATAAGCATTATATCATCCAGAAATACACAGACCATATAAAAACGCCTCATGTTTACCATAGAAATATCTGAGCAAGAGCTTTCAAAGCACAAAGCTCTTAAGACTAAAGACCTCTCTGTATTTTAAAGGAAAAATCTTTAATATTTGAGATCCAACAATTTCCTGATCCTCAAACAACAGTTTCTTCTGGTCCCCAATTTCTTCATTCTCCTGGCCTTTACTTTCCTAGCCATCACCAATATTAATCCAATCCCAGACATATACAGT
>NW_015386482.1:1510434-1547537 GCF_001527695.2 Protobothrops mucrosquamatus
GTAGGTTTCTTTTCCCAAACACAATGACACCAAAATGACAAAAAGTACAACATGATATCACAAAGCAAGATCCACCATTTTGTAGTTGGTCACAATATTGCATGCTAGTATATAAGGAACAGAATCTGCAAAAAGTCTTCTGTTCCCTTCACCTTTTGCAGATGCCTACAAATATTTTGAAGTGAAAATAAAAGTAACCTTAGAATCATTTTGGCTATTATTTTTAATAAAGCTACAATCAGGACTGCTATTTCTATGTGTCAAATATGCAAACAAAGCAGCACACAAATTCTCTACTGAATTTAGATCTCGGTAGTCCAGTCTTTCTCAAAATTTGCTCACAAAATATGTTGGGAATAGCATCACCCCCAAATTGGCCATCTGGCTAAGAATTTTGCAAATAATGGAGCTGGAAGGCATCTGATGGGAAAGGCATCAACAGGTTATAAGTGCCTGGGGCATATAATAAACTGCTAAGATTCTTATCTTAGTTTCTGGGAAAA
This sequence comes from Protobothrops mucrosquamatus, assembly GCF_001527695.2. Lineage (NCBI taxonomy): Eukaryota > Metazoa > Chordata > Lepidosauria > Squamata > Viperidae > Protobothrops > Protobothrops mucrosquamatus. The sequence continues at coordinate 1,510,938 of NW_015386482.1, forward strand.
GGAATTCTCTCTAGAATCCAAACAGAACATACCAGCCAGATGTGAAACATACAAAAATTGGATGGGGTGTGAATGTCTGTGTGCTCTGTCAGACTATCCTAAGGTGAGTTTTTTTTTCTTATGGGGAATAAGATGTTAACTGTACAAATCAATTAAATAAATAGAAAATAAAGCTACAATGCAAGGGTTGAAATAAAATACTAGAGGTGAAATCTAGCAAAGTGGCAGAAGGCAGGTGGGTGCTAAATGAATGGAAATTATATCTCACATGTTCATATTCCTATAATTAGTAGTTGCTGTACTCTAACCATGGAAACAGCCATAATGGAAAAACAGGGTAGCTCAACTATTATATAAAATGCAAGGCAACCTTACACTTTCTGGTAAGTAACACCTCCTCTTCTCTGAGCAATCAGGGTAGTTTTCCTTATGTTAGATTGGGGGGTGGCTCTCTCTGTCCACCCATTGAGAATTCAGTGAACAGAAAAAAAACATCCCTCTCCCATTTTCCTGGCTCCTGTTACTCTTCCTGGGTGTGCAGTGACACTAAAAACCAATACTACTGTAACCATTTTACTACTTCCAAACACATATGAAAACACAATGCAGCATTAGGTAAGTGAATGTTCCCTTTCTTGCCTTGATGGGGCTTGAAGGAACAGATGGAGAACCATGTTTGAAAAATTATTCTGCTTCTGATCAGCACCAATTTTTGAGAAAGGGGGAGAAAATGATCATCCAGTCCCAAAATTTTGTGTTTTGAAATGAAAAACTAATTCGTCCAATTTGTAATCTGGAAAAATATAAAAACTACAACAAAAATTCTGCAATTTTTATCTTCAATCCCATTGTGAAGTGAAACCTTATATTCTTGTTTTTTTCTTGATTCTTGGCAAAAGACCTGGTAGAAGAATGGTTTTGTTTCACCGTAAACAAAGAACAGCATTAAAGCTGTGCTGAGACTTCACAGTAATAGGATAGTAATGGGATGAGAAAAAATATTCATAGCACATTGTTACAAGGTCAAGTGGAAAAAGCTACTGGGATCCCACTATCAGCAATTGTCCCACATATAGTTGAAGGAAACCCATATGGGATAAATCTAGGTGGTGTTGGTACAGGTAATTCTATTCACAAGTATTATATAGACCAGGTATGGAACAATACCATGCTGACTTTTTTTTAACACCTGATTAGAACCAGCACAAAGGCAGGGCATTTGCACAATTTGTCATATCTAACAATAAAGCATTGAACTTCTTTTTATCCTGTTGAATCATGTTTATTCAATGTTTAGAATTCTTAAATAAAAGCAAAGATTCTGGGCTGTGAGAAAAGAAAAAGAATGTTAGTTTGTTACATTATGATCATATATGCATCATGTAAGGGCTATTTCCACCACAGTTTCAGCGGTCTGCTCTCATGGAAAATACAGTACGGAGAACAAATTTGCAATTTGTACATATGCCAAATCAATCGTATGCATACAATATCAAATGCCAGATTCTGGTTTGGGATAACACAATAGATTTAGCTAAACCATTACTTTATATCCAAAAGACAAATTCATGCAAATAATAAGCTTTAAATAAAGTGGAAGAATAGTAATTCTTGTGACTGCTCAAACACTGAAATAATGGTCCACAATTTTAGAGTGATTCCAGTGAGACATTAATTCAATTAATCTGTTTCATTCATGGAATTTTAAGAAGGCTAGGGCAAATGCCATTGTTTTCATTTAGGTTCATGTGCACTTTATCATATTGTTTTTATCTTTCATATTACCAGAGAAAGAAGCACTGAGACCCTTTCAACTAAAAGTACACACTGAGATGAGCTGAATTTCTATTTTCCAACCTGTCTCACATATACAAGATTACAATCTATCTAATTGAAAAAAGTGACACATTCTCTTCTATGCTCAAATGGTACTAAAAGCTAAATAAACCCAGTCCAAGCAATATATTATCAAACCTTCACATCTATATGCATTGTATAATTTTATGTATAATATGCAATTTTCCCCATGGGCTAAAATTCACTTTTAATGTGACAAATGTTCCAAATTATGAGAAATGTGTTTCCTTTCACTCATTTTCTTGAATTGTTCGTTAACATGTACAATATTTTCTGCTTTGCAATTTATTCTATGAGAAATTGTCCAGTAAATTATGTTTCCTAAGTAAAATATACATCGCTGAGTCTTCATTCAGACTCTATCCAACAGAAACACCGTCAGAATGACTTCTAGAAATCTTCAAGATGGATACTCTTGAGCACTGTGCATTCAACCTCCAACACGCCACGCCCCCCATTACAATGGCAACTAAGGATGAGGGCTGGAGTTCTTGAAGTTATTCCTCCATGGTGCTTTTTTATTCTCCCTTCTCAGGCATAAAGCAAAGGGGAAAAGTGACAACTGCTTTGACTCCATGCTTGCTTCTATATCCTTCATTTACACTGAAGGAGAAAGAGGAAATGCAAGTATGCAGTGCCATATCTACTTCCTCCAAGCTGTTATTGATCATACATTTAATACAGTAAAAAAGAGATTTACAAGAATCGGCAAGTAATTGGAAAGGTAATTTCTGTCCCAGAGAGAAAGATGCATGATGTGCTTTTTTGTTGCCCTTCTATCACAATGGGTGTGCTGGAGATAAAAGCATGGTAGCGGAAATAATGAAGATGAGAAGTAGGAGGCTACTGCAGTCAGTGACAGTACTCTGACAGAATATGTGTTCACTAACACAGTCCTTGCCAGTGGCAAGAAGAGAAATTATTAAGCATTAAAGGAAATATTCTTGAAGTCTATTTTATCAGGAATACTAATCCTCAGAACTCAGTTGCTAGTGTAAAAATCGAAGATTATCTTCACATTCAAAGATAAACAATATTTCTCTTCAGTTTCTCAAAGATCAGAAATTAGTGGAGTTGGGCTGTGCCATACCTCTTTAGTAGTTAAGTATTGGTTTCTTAATTCTTAACATGGATATTTTAACTTTATGTTGTTTATCTGTTGTACATTGTATATTGTTTATTATATATATTTATTGATATATAATTTTATGAGATGTGCTATATTGGGAAAATAGAACACATATAAATCCAGAAAACACCTCTGTGGATTTCAAACTTAGTCAATTTTACAAAAATAATTCATCTTCCTCAAATTTATTTCTATAAGCTATTATTTCTTTCTAAAATAAAGTTATATTTATTTAATGAGATTGAAGAGCAACTTTGATTTTTATTTATAAGTCTATTTCTATCCTTACTCTCCTCAAAGCTACAGTACATATTAAGAGCATTAGGTGGTATATAGAGAGAGCCTTGTAGTTTTATTTTCACAACCAGATGAAATAAATTGGATTGTTAGAAAGAGACTGGTCCACAGTTACCCAGAAAACTCCCTGTAAAGTTTTGGATCTGGAATCTGAACCCTGCATCATTTCTAATCAATTAAGAATTTAAGATTTAGAAATTATGTGCAATATGTCTTGACAGAATGATGTTTGAAAATACGTGTACATTGTATAGTGTGCTTCTGTGTATGTGCTTGTGTTTGTGTGTGTGTTTGCATGGGTAATATTTAACAATCTCATTATTTCAAAATAGCCATTCTTAAGGTGAACCAACTATCATTTTCTTCATAAAGAATTTACATCTACTTGGGATCCTAACAGATAACAATACATTTATAATAGGATATGGATTTGAAGAAAGAATGATTTCCTGGCACACATTTGCCTCTTCTTCTTCCTCTGCTGGTTGGCCATGCCTGAACATATTAATGTCTGAAGCATTCCGGTATTATCTTGCCTAAGTTCTTTTCAGATGTGTTGGATCACTGTTAATTTTCATCAACATGAGTATTGCCTGGGTATGATCGGAGTTGAGATCCAAAGTATCTGGACCCTCTCAGATTAAGAAGAGCTGCTCTAGCATTTATCCATATCTTTTAAATATGAAACATAACTGCATAAACAAAAACAGCTCATTGTATAACTCACAATCATTGCCTGAGGTGATTCAGATTTTGATAGCTATAGTCCACCTTTCTGGAAAATATTATGTCATTTATTGTTAGTTCGTTTTATATATCATCCACAGAATGATCTATTTCATCCTCTAAATTGGCAGGTACCTCAAGATTTATTTTTTTTTAAAAAGAAGATGGTGCTTTTTAGGATTTGGGGGTTATTTCGAAAAGCCCTCTGGAACTTCTCTTCTATATCCTTGGTAGTGGTAATTGTGCTCTCCTGCTTTTTACCCTGCCTCCCTTAAGCATGAAATTTAGAGGAAAAAACCTCTTATTTGCCTCAATTAAAACTACACATTTTAAAATGAAAATTACTTTCAGTTTTGTATTTAGTTATTTGTTAATAAAACTTCTATTATGCCACTTCAGTTAAAATGAATAAGCAACTTACAATTTAAATAAAGTGTATCCTGAAAAAACAGAGGTGCAGTTACTTATAGTTTGCAAATTTTCTTTTTTTTAATAATATTTTATTAATTTTCCAATTTTACATTTAAGTATTTAAAAAGCAACATGGTGGCTGGGTTAATCAATAGTTCGATAACAAAGTCTTTAGTACAAATTTCAAGTTACAACATCAAATATTTCCTCTCTTTTTCCGTTAACATTTACTGTTTCGTATTTAAGCTAATACAGTGCTTATTATATCAATTCAGTAAAAACATCATTATTACATTTATCAATAAATTTTAGTTTATACATATCTTAATTATTTTTACATTCAATCTTCATAAACAATCCATATCCTGTTATTAATTTTTTCCCAATTTTTAGTTTCCCATCAATATTCCAATTTAACCTTTAATATTTATAATTTTCAGGCTTTAGGTAACCAAGATTTCCCTTATCTCAATTCATAACAGAATCTAATATCCAAAATATATATTTTATCTATTTGAATATAATCTTGTTCTATTTCCTAAAAGTTAGCTATTTCCCACCATATTAAATCATCTACTTAATAATATCCCCTTTAATAAATCAAAACTATTATATATATATATTACCTGGGTTAATCAATAAATCAAGCATATTAATAATTATTTTTTTCTTTTAGGTCTAATTTTTAAATATTAAACAGATTAAATCCTTATTTTCAACTAATTTCCAAATATTTTAAATCTAATAACCAGAATTCCACTTATCTCAACTTCTCCCTTTAACTCTCTAATTAATAATATGAAATCCCCTCTAATAAATCAAAAACCCAATTTTCTTCAGCCTTATTCTGGCTTTCTTCCTTTGCCAACTAGACTTCCATATCAGTGCTTTTAGATCATCAAATATATCTCCCTCTATTATTATATATGTTATTTGAAATAAAGGAGACCATTTAATTGCCATTTTTTTGGAATGACTAGCCCATTTGTATTCATTAAGTTGTCTCCCTATTATTCCAATTCCCCATGATTGCCCTGATATGTTTATCTTCCATTCAATCTGTTCTTCTTCTTTCTCAAATTTCTTCTGATTTATATAGAAAGTCTTTTCCATTTTCAGTGTTGTCACTCCCTTTTCTGGATTTTCCATTAACTGTATTTGTTGGTCAGTTGAGTCCTCTGTCTTAATAGTTAATTGTTCCACTTCTTCTGTTATCTTCTGCATTGTTAGTTCTTTGGTTGTAGTCAAAGTTTGGGTTTGTGTATCTAAGCTGGCATCTTGATCTTTTATGTTAGGTCTTATTTTATCACAAGCTGAAAGAATGGTTTCATGTATTGCTTTCAACATGGAAAGGATATTTTTCTGGCCTTCATCTATCTCTTTCACGTGTTTATAAATAGTCTTTATAGTAAAAATCATTTGTCAAGCAAGATTTTATAGTCTAAGGTATTTCATCATCTCATATAGTAACCAATATTCCTCAAGTAAAGAGATAGGAAGGCACTTCCCCACATAAAACTCTGAAAGTCAGTAAAGGTTTACATTCACAGTTCAAGTAGGTGAGTTATGCCGCCCAGCTGTTCTCTTACAGCTGAGTTTCTCACAGGTGGTGCAAAGGTCAGAAGAGTCTTATCTTAGGTCTGGGCTTCAAGCCAAGTCTCTTTTAGGAAATAACAAGTTGTAATACCAAACTTTGCCACAAGATGTCACCAATGCTGTTTAAGGTTTTTTAAGTCCAAAATTTTAATAATCCTTTTTCCAATTTTATTTCTTTTTTGTAGATAAAAGCAAAAGTCTCCAATAAAAATAGGAAAAAAATTGTCCCCAAGTTTGAGGAACATATAAATCCAATTAGATTAAAGTTTTTCTTTTAGTGCTTTAATTCTCCTGGGTAGTCAGTTGCCGCTATTCTTAGAGGGTGGGATAGAAATTCCCTTCCCTCTCTCCTCATAGGGGGAAAGATACTTCAGGCAGATTTTACAAAAAAAGAAAGTACTTAGGGTAAAGAGAAGATCAGATCTCACCCAGTTTCATCCGTGTTGCTTTCGAAGTGCTTGGTGGTAAGTTTTACTTTGGCTGTCTGCAGCCTAGTGACAGGCCATATTACTATGGCCAGTTTTTCCTCCGCCAGTTTGGAGGGCTACTGCCCTCCTTGCTCGTTGCCCCTACAGGGCGCCTTTTGACCCTTTCCAGGGTCCCCCAGCGGAGTGAAACCGAACGCGGAAGATGGAGCTCACCTTCCAGTGTCTGCGGCGTCCGCGATGGCAAACCGGAAGCTAAAGTTTGCAAATTTTCTATTAACCTCCTGGTTAATAATTCTATCTGGACTGCATGGAATCGCATTCCATCCATGGATCAGACAATTTCCATGTCAGCATCAATGGATTAGGAATGTTTAACATCCATTTTTGGACTGGAGAGGAAGGTTTCGGGAATCTCCAACTGATAAGTGCATTTCTGAATCCCTACCTTGGCAGAAAGCCAAGCTATCTTGGTGGCCTTTTTCACTTCTGCATATTTTGTTTATTTGTATCTACCTAAGCAGTGAAATGACTTGACTATATACCATTATTGCTTAATTCATACTGAAATGATCATCTTACTTTTAAATATGTGATGAATCACAATAAAATACTACCATATCCAAGAGAATTGGAATAAGGTAAAGGCAAGGGAAAAAATAAAGACAGTCTAAAGATATATCTCTTTATTGTTCAAGAAACTGAATAAAAAAAATCCCAAACAATTGCTTTTACATGTTTTCCTTCTTAGCCCCATGAGCTCTCTGTTTGCAATCAAGGTCATGTTTATACTTGACCTGGCTACTTTTCAGAAGATTTGTAACTTACAAGAAACATACAATGGGTGAGATTCAAAAACATAAAAGCTCTATGTCAACCTATTCAAACCACAGCAATTTTAAATATCATATTTTAATCAGTAGTGATGGGATGGATAGAGAAGAAATCTGTTTGTATCCATTTTTATATATACATTTATATATCTAATTTCTCCTGAAAGTATATATGAACAGAAGCATGCTTGTATAGTATACTGAAATTAACACTTTTTAACATTTCAAACCAGAGTTTACAACTCAATTTAAAATAATGTTAAAAAGCATATGAGTACTAGTTTGGTGTAATAGTTAAGGCACCAGATTAGAAACCAGGAGATGGTGAGTTCTAGCCCTACCTTGGCACAAAACCAGCTGGGTGATCTTGGCCAGTCATTCTCTCTCAACTCCAGGAAGCAGGTGATGGCAAACTATTTCTGAAGTCTTGCCAAGAAAACTGCAGGAACCTGTCCAGGCAGTTGCCAAGAGTCAAGACTGACTTAAAAATGTATATTCAAAAAGAATATCTAGTAATGGGTAAAACAGGGAAAAATGCACAAAATATATTGTATTCTATAAGAAAAAATATCATGCAAAACACAAAGAAATGCATCCATATAACAATGTTGATATTAGAAGAAATATACAAAAAATGTGAATTTTCATACAGATTTCTTACATGATGAATTCATTAATTGATTTAAATAGGCTGAAATGAAGGTACTATAGAATCAGGAAAACAAGGAATGGACAGAAATTGAAACTGAGAGATTGAGTCATTCTTAGTCACCAAATGTCATTCATAATCTTGTCCTTGTAGGAGAATAGCCATGTTATTCTACGGCAACCAAAAATCTAAAGGGTAACACTAAAAGTCTAAAAAGATGCTATCAAATTTCTTTGAATCTTCTTATCAGAAATTGATGAAGTTCTGGGTTTTGATGATTAATTTGTTTATGGTGAATAGAACTACTGTTGGTTATGGTTTATTCTAGTTTAAAAAGTCATAGATATTTAGGTCATTATCTGTATCAAAGAAAGTTGGAAGTTACTTTCTTTGTATAGCTTTTGTTCCATTTTGTTTCCACTCCTTACCCCTACCTTTCTTTACCCCTTTTTATTTTTAATGGCTTTTTTGCTTTTTTTTTTTGTATTTTATACTTTTTAAAAAGTTTTGATGGAAAAAATTGATGAGGTTCACCAAATTTATCCAAACTTATAGATGTGGATATAGGTAGCCTTCTTTAAAACATTTTGGATAACAGAAAAAGTAACATGTAGCTGGAAAAATGATATTGTGTCTATTTGTACAGTTGCAAAGACTGCAACAACCTTTCCTAATCGGTTCTCTTCCACATGGGTTAGGAGTATATATTCCAAAATGTCCCAACACATTTCATAGACAGCAAATTGGCACAAGATAGACTTTAAGAGAGAGATAGCCTACAACTCTTCTCCACTATATATAATTTTTATCGACTCTTAATTTTAACATTAGTATCACTATCTGGATTAAAGAAGACGGTTTGCAAAGATAAGCAAAAAGACCTTATTTTAAAGACAACCATAGCTAAAGCTATGAGGATTTCTGCATCCCTCCCAATCTGAAACATTGTTAGGAAAAGCAACTGAAATAAAATACATCTTCAGTTAAAATATATTTCCACAAGTGTAACAAAATAGTGTCACATTCATAATTTTGTGCTGCTATGCCTCCAAAGCATTTTACAGGAATCTGTCAGATGCAATCAAACTTATTTATTCTGCATATAAACGTAGGATCGTCCTAAGGCAATCTTCTTTTTGAAAGAAAAAAAAATGGGAAAAGCACATATTGTCCCAGGCAGTTACTTGGCAGGTTTGTTTTTAAAATACAAGGCAAGAAAAAAGCTTAGTTAACACTTCATTTTAGTGGTTTCAGTCCTTTAGCATTTAAACTATACAAGAACCATTTTGTTTGTTTGCTAGAAGTAGTGACAGCCCAGCAATGAAGCCCAGTTTAACTGGGGATCAGGAAGAGATATGAAATGCATCCAAAAATCTAGCATGTCATATGAAAGCAATTCAAGTCAGGTTATTCCAAGCTGCATTTCTGATCCATAAGCAAAAGCTAATAATAATTATGAAGGTGTGTGGAGTCAGCTTATGAATTCTATAATTTAAGTTTCTCCCAGAATAATTTCCAATTGAGAAGCTTGTTCTAATGATACATCTTTCTTGGCAGTTTACAACAGAATCCTAACTACTGCAGCACTGATAGAGAACAATGAGGTTCTGGGAAAGATTCTGCCTGCCTCCTTTTTTACACATCTAATTTTAAACAGAGCAATTGCTTGCCCTGATTTCTCTCTGACTTGGTCCATGTTGGAATTGTCTTCTTGACCATCATTTGCAGAACTAGAGAAAAGCTATTAATACTCTTGAAACTACATAGGAGCTTCATAACAATAGACAATTTGGTTTCAAACATTTTTCATTGACAATCTGTACTTCATTGTCCTATACCTAATCACATGTTGTGAACAAATGAAGCAACAAAAGTGCAAGTCTGAAATAGTGGAAACATGGGGTGCAGAGGGTTCTTTTTTTTTAATCATCTTTTTAACAGTCAGCCCCGGCCACCTTATTTTAAAACTGAATGAGTTAATGTAATATGCATGAAATGTATACCGGCTATTCTAAATTGTTCAACAAAATAAGTAAATAGATAAATAAGTGGAAATACTTTCTAAAATAAGACAGTGCCCATGGTTGAGAAATCAATTAATTTTGTGTAACTCAGGTCAGTGTAGTCCCAAACAATTTATGGAATAAGTATAATCTGGCTACATGTTTTGTGACCCAGCAGGATATTTTTGTGCAAAGCTTAAGAGTCTAATATACCAAAAGAAGCTCAGGTGATTCATATGCTAGTTATTTAGATTTACAAACAAATCTATTGTGAATTATGTCAATAGTGCCAGCTGAAGATTTTTAAACATAACAGCAACTAGAAAGGATTGTAATATTAATCAAATTTGAACTACAATGATCAGGATATTATCATTGATGCACATAAAATCTGTTTTTCCTAAAATGGATCCTCCCATTCAAAAAGCTGACACATTTCTGGGGTTACCAAGACAACAGCAGCTGCAGCACTCATTCAGAAGTATATCATCTAGTTCCTTAAGACATTTTATTCCTCCTTCCTAATGTGTTATTTACCCAATTCAGAATTGAAGAAAGGGTCAGGAGAGATACCGGTATAAACCCATATCCTTGCAATAACTCAGGAGTAAAGTCCAATGAGATTTATTTCCAAAGAAGAACATTGACTTCCAAGTACCCAGATACAGGATTGCACAGAGGAATCAAGATTCCCCATCACAAGAGAAAAAAAAAAAAAAGAGAAAGCAAACAAAAAAGATTCTTATTGGAGAAGGATTTCAGGTGATTTTAACCATCCTGGGATGTATTACAGAATTGGGTGGGGAGGTGTTTAGAGACTGACATTTAATAGAATATAAGCTTTGATTGAGGACTCTTACAATGCCCAAACTTTCAAGGGCTTCGCTCAGCATTTCATGCTACACGGTAAGTTCTAGACAATATAAGCTCTTACCTTTGAGATGTTGATGATGGACCCTGTGGAAGCGGTTGGGGTTGCCCCTAGGCATTGCTGGGATGCTGGAGAAACTGTTCCCCATGGCATCAAAGGCAGCTAGCGGCTAAGGGGATGACAAGAACTGGAAGGCTCTGCCTCGGTAGGTTTGTTCCGCTGCTCTGGGTGCAAGGAAGAGGGTCATGGAGGGAAGCAAGGGGCTGGTCTCTCCCCTCTCCGGACCTTCCTCCTCCTCCTTCTCCTCCCTCTCGTTATCCCTTCGGCTTAAGATCCCCTTTTGTCTTTCCTTCCTCGTAAATGGTGCTTTTCCTTGAGCTAAGTCCACATCGCCTTGGCTGGCATGAGAAACGAGCGGGCAGAAGCGGTCTCCCGGCTGGGCTAATAGCCTACAAGCCTTCTGCGGTGCTCTGCTCTGTTTCCCTCGTGGGGAATTCAGGTGGTATCTCCTATCAAATCCTCGCTGCGAGTCCCGCTTCTCTTTCGGCGTCCCTTCTTCCCCCCTCTCCCTTCCCACGGGCTCACTCCGTCTAGTTTACCTTGCCCAGGCAAAGCAAGAGGAGAGATGTCATCTGGCCCCGCCTTCGCTTAGCCATCAGCTGCTGCTGAAACTTGGCGTCTCCTAATCCTTCGACCAGCTTTCCTTCCCGCTCCCCGGCATTTCTGCCTTATCTGGGGGGCTGCGGCGCCCCTCTCCAATCTGGTTGTTATGGTGATAGCTGCCGCCTCGGACTGGGCATTTAAGGGACCGGACGAGTCACGTGGGCAACCAGATGTGCCACCTCTGGAGTAGGAGGCGGGGCGGAGAGGCGTTTCGGGGCACGAGCCCCCCCCCTTTTTTTTTAATGTACCTGGCCAACAGGTACCTGGCCGACGCCTGGCCATACATCCGGCAGCGGGCGTGGTGCGGAGGCACCAAATCTTCCAGCGTTTTGGGAGCGAAAACCGGCCGTGAAAACCCCGCCCCGCCTCCCGCTCCAGAGGTGGACGCTAGAGGAAAAGGGCGGGCGCACGCGCACCTATTTGGCCTCCCGGTGCGAGATAAAATGTCGACCCGAGGGGGAAATATGGGCAGTAGGCTGGGGGAATGGGCGGGCGCGGGGTTCTGCTGCAGGAGGGATCGGAGAAGAGGCTCGGTGGTGTGAGTGACATGTGCGCAGCCTTCTGGAGCAAAAAGCGAGTGTTTTACGCGTGGAAAGCGAAATGGTGCCATATGCACGCGAGTCCCGAACCGGCAGGTTAACCAAGTGCCTAGCGGTGCGCGTTTTCGGTAGTAGGAATGACGAACAGGAGTGGTCCTGGACACGTCCCTAAAATATTTCCCTGCTAACCCGTTTGTTTCCCCTTTTCTTAGGGCCGGGTTTTACCAGTTGGATTAAATCAGAAACTTAGATTCTGTGGCCCGCCCACGTGCTTGTTCTCCTAAATATATTTTTGACACCGTTGTGCTCGTCAAAAGTAGGAGGGAATAATAGTGTTTGGTGCCAAAGTGAGACATATCTGTATCCAAAGGTAGATAGATATACAATTAGGTCTAGTGCCTATTTGAGACATTTCTCCAAGAGCTAGATGCCCAAAGATTGCTTTTTGCAATTGCACACTAAAGGAAGTAAAGGCTTCAGATTTCTGCATAAATACTGTCTAACACTTACAGTTACCAAATCGAAACACCCAGTTGTTAGGAGAGTCTTATCTTAGGAGGCTTTCAACTGTAAATAGATCTGTCAAATCACAAACATTCTTGTGTGGAGCTGATTCCATTCTCTGAAATACATTATATGGAGTTGGAAAGTATGTTAATATTTATATAAAGAGTTTTTGGGGGAGAAAAACTACTCATTTTATTATTGCATCTATATGTCTGAACTTCACACTATATTGTCACGATGTATGTTTTCAATTAACTGCATAGTGATATACCTTCCCAAATTTTTAAAAAATATTTAGATAAATGTTAGACACTCTAAAAGGGATGTACTTCACCTCAATACAGATAGTCCTCGATTTACAACAGTTCATTTAGTGATGGTTCAAAGTTACGATGGCACTGAAAAAAGTAACTTATGACCATTTTTTACACTTACAACTTTTGTAGCATCCCCATGATCATGTGATCAAAATACAGATGCTTGGCAACTGGTTCATACGTATGACCATTGCTGTGTCCCAAGGTCATGTGATCACCTTTTGCAATCTTTTGACAAGCAAAATCAATGGGGAAGCCAGATTCACCTAACAACTGTGCTACTAATTTATCAACCGCAGTGATTCACTTAACAATTATGGCAAGGAAAGTCGTAAAATGGGGCAAACTCACTTAACAAATGTCTCACTTAACAACCAAATTTTTGGGCTCAATTGTGGTCATAAGTCAAGGACTACCAGTACTTAGAATTAACAATCGGAAGACACAAGAAGACTATCCATTCCAAACTGTTGATACTCTTCATAGAAATCAGATTTCTGTAAGTAGCTGAGAACAGGTGTATTTACATTTCAGCTTGCTGTGAATATAAATAATTCCAGATGACTCAACCTTTCTTGTGCCAGAGGAAAGTCCTTAGGCCCTCTGGGAATTATGCAATGTCAGTTACATTATAAATATCAGGACCATTACATCTTTGTTTTATCTGTTTTCCTAATCTATGTGATACCTGCCCAAAATTTACACAAGAGTTCTGTCTGGCCTGAGCACTGCTGGTTCACATATAGATATGAATAGAGATATAGAGAGACATAATTTTAATTGAAAGTTTTATCATAGTTAAAAGATCAACAAGAAAAAGTAATAAAGAGAAAATAGAAAAAGGAAAGTAGAACAAATACTAGAAATAACACAGATAAAGAAAGAAAAAGAGAAAGGATAGTTAAAGATGCAGCTTTTAGTGATTGCTGGTTCATGCTCACAATCCTAGTCTTTATAAGAGGAAATGAAACAAGCAATTCAAATTAGAAATCACCAGCTTTTAATATACATATGTTGTTTTATTTTTTGCAAAATCAAATAGGAAAGCAGCTACAAGATAAATTGCACAACTGCAAAATTAATTATATATTTATCATTTATATGTTATTCTTTCTATTGCTTTGAGATAAAAGCTCCAGAATCCGATTGAATATAAGTTTTGTTTATAATAGTGTAGAATTGTGCAGTATCACAGTAATTCATTTAGTTGCAGCAGCCATTGGCAAAGAAAACTTTTTAAATATGTAAATAAGATTAAATTTAAACTATCCATTTTTTTAAAAATCAAAATTTCTGTATGTCTAAACTAGCAGCATCTATAATCTTTAATTAATATTTGTTTGAGATGGTTCCAAATTTAGTGATGGTTACAATCAATTAAAGTGTGTAATTAGGGTGCATATTAATTATTTGGAAGAACTTTGATGTAAAGAGTTAGAATACCTCATATTAATAAACAGTGGATTACAGAATACTATCTTTTGATTATAAAATAAGATTATTTAAACAAAAGTTTTTTCCCATGTTTATTAAACACTTCAGAGAATTAAAATTGTTGTCAATTTTATAATCCTTGAAAGTGTAAAGGGATTGAAGAGGGATTTAGGAATATTGTATTGGTTTAATATCTATCTATCTATCTATCTATCTATCTATCTATCTATCTATCTATCTATTAATTAATAAGGTTTGGGGAAGAATAACATAGTTTAAAGATGTGAATGCCATTTTGAATAATATAGGAAATTTTCAATTTAATTGTTATATGAAGAATAATGGGTTTTTTAAACATGGAGCTAGCAAAAGAAATTACTTTTGTGATGGAAAGATAGGGCTACCCAGATTTACAATCTTAGATTGATGGTGTGTGTTTGCTCTTTGCTTACAAAGTAGTTTTTCATCAATGTAATGGAAAGATTGATCAATATTTCTCTCTGTGGTCAAGGTATTAATGCTGTTTTTAAAATTGAGCTGTTTATAAATACATAATATTTTCCTCATTGTCTTGTTCCTTTTAATTTTTTTGCTTGGTTTTCCCTCTGTTAAACCAAATCTATTTAACTGATTATGTTTTATATAATTGAATGCCTACTAGTTTTAGTTTATGAGAAATAATTTCCAATTTTTGAAACATTATTGCTTGATGTATAACTTTGCAAAGGTATAACAAAAGAAGTTTCATGTCCTGAACTTAATTATCTAAAAATTATCTAGCTGAATAACTGATTCTCATAATTCTCATATTTCTTAATATCAGTGGATGAAAATTCCATCCATTCTTATCTAAAAGGCATAGGTTGCATTTGGAGAACATTGTGAATAATTTTTATTATTATCTAGTTGGGCATTTTAGGTGTTGCCCTCTGAGTGTGTTGAACACTCAAATTCCCCAATATAGTAATGCTGTGCTAATAGATCCTAGGCTACACATTCATGTTACATCATTACAGCTACTAAAAATTATAACCTTTAGTATTTTGGTGGCTCCAGTTGGTTAGGGCTGTTCCACAGGAGAAATAAATCTAGGACTTATTTTTGCATATTTGCTTTCTGCCTAGAACTTTTTTTATCAGTTACTTCAATCTATCATTTCCCCTGAGGAAAAAAATAGAAAAAAGGAGAACAAATGTCATGATCCTTAACTAACTGGAATTATAAGGTATGAATGTGACATAGTATGATAAACAATCAGACTACTCTCCAACAAGCTTTAAGAAGGAAGGAAGGAAGGAAGGAAGGAAGGAAGGAAGGAAGGAAGGAAGGAAGGAAGGAAGGAAGGAAGGAAGGAAGGAAGGAAGGTTGGTTTACAGCTTTATCTACTGCATAGGTACTGAACAGGTTCTATCACAATTCTTATCTATTTTATATCATGTGCAAGAATAATTAGAGATACAGCAACCCTATTAATTTGCTTAATGACCCTTGCTTCATTTGTAATCAAGGTAAAACCTAATGAGGGAACCATTTCATAGGGAGGAGTGTCCTTGTTATAAAATGAGCAGAGGAGCAGTAATTTAAACTCTCATGACAAATTGTTCTTCCAAGATTACTCCTATAAAATAGATTTATTTTAGGCTGCCACAGTCAGATTGAATCTCTTGATACATCTGCTCCTGTGTGGAGAAATTCTTACCCCTTCTGTCAAGGCCTGTGTCCTTCAACCCAATTCTAGGAAAAATGGAGAGGAAGATACTTCAGATATTGTTATTCAAGGCCAGAAGTTTGAAACTTCACAAAATTTGTGCCAATCCGGAGCCAAAAGTGTTGTTGTGTAATTATGCGCAGCTGCACTGGACTTTTCAGACCCATTGGATACAGTAGGTGACTTTTAGTTATTCCAGCTTTAACCATTTTATGTATTTAATAACAGCAGAATAGGGATAGAAAATAAGGTACCAACTGATCTAGCCTCTGTTCTGCACCAGGAAGGATACAGTTTGGTGAATGGGGACAATGTACCCAACATGGACATGGAAGGTTAAAACACATGGCAGAAGAATGCAATACTAAATTACTTTTGCAATTTAAGAGGAAATTTTTACTAGAGATGAAGGAGTAGCTCTAAGTTCCATCCCTGGCCAACAACCATATCCTGCTGCAAATTGTCCAGGAGGAAAGTGTACCATGGGAAAAAATAGAAGGGCAGGAAGGAGGAATTCACTTTGTGTCATTTACTGTTTCCCCAGAATTTCCCCCCCCAATGTTGTAAGTCCAGATCAATTCTTTACTTCAGTTAAGAGAAATCAATGGGAGAGAGGACAAAGCCACTAAAAATTTATGACAACGATGTGTAGAAAAATGGAATGAGGAATGAAATTCTATTGTTCCTGCCTATCCTACACTGAAACAATAAAATCTTTCTTTGTTGCTACTTCTGAAAATCCTCAACTAAATTTCTTCAGTGTGTTTTGATTAACAATATTAAATGGATATGTACAATGTGTTAATGCAGAAATTTGTCCTAATTCTCAAGATCTGACATGCCAAGTATTAGAAAGCTCCTCTGTCTAGTTAAAAGAGAACAGCAACATTTGATCAAGAGATTTTGTTTTGTGCTTGTTTTGTTTTCCTGGATGTTCACCTTCAATCAAGCATTTTCAATCTGATGTAAATAATTACTTGGTGAACATATTAATTGTGTTATTCATTCGTCCATTCATTCATTCATTCATTCATTCATTCATTCATTCATTCATTTAGTATGGCTGCTCATCTTATGTACATGACTCTGGGCAGCTAACAATATTAAAAAGAATAAAAACATTTTATAAAAACACAGTAGGGAAAATATTTCAAAACATCAATCACCTTTGATATAGCAAGAGCTGGTCTCCATTATGAACCAGGGCTCCCAGGTTCGAGCGCAGAGCCAAGTCTTCAAAGTCTTAGGGAAGGCCAAGAAGTATGGGCCAACATAATCTCTAGAGCAGGGATAGGCAGCCTTGGCTCTTTTATGACTCATGGACTTCAACTCCCAGAATTCCTGAGCCAGCATGGCTCAGCTTAGAAACCTCTCCCTTTCCCCTCAGCATGGCTGGCTCAGGAATTCTGGGAGTTGAAGTCCACGAGTCATAAAAGAGCCAAGGTTGCCTACCCCTGCTCCAGAGAAATAATGTTTCAGAGGGCAGGCACCATGACAGATGAGGCTCTGTTCCTGGGGTCTACCAGCCAACACTCCTTAGCAGTTGCGTTCTGGAACATGCCTCTCCTGCCAGATCTAACAGGATGGGTAGATACCACCGAAAGCAATATATTGATATTTAACACACTTTCATGAAAATAGACCAGTGAATAGGTCCTGTACATTCTGTATAATATGCACACTAGTTTGCAAAATCATCCACTTTCAGCAAAGCACGAACAGTTAAAGTATTTCCTCATCTTTGCACATTGCCTGTCTGTACCATCCAGATGTGCTAAATTACCACTTATCATTCTAAACTAGCATGCTGGATATGCAAACTGAGGATAGTAGAAGCTGAAATACAATGAATGGCAGAGTGCAAGAGAACAAGAACTGGGGCAAAAGCCCCTTTTTCTTTCTCTTTTCTTGTTTTCAGTTAGGTCTCACACAGCAGGCTTTTTATCCTCATGCAGATTTCGCTTGTTAGAAGTCTAAGTTGAAGATTGTGGAGAGCTTTCACATTAGGCCTAAGGCTGTGTTTACTAGACTGAGCATACTTTAAAAATGATTTTGAGAAAATGTTTCCAAGCCCATAAAAGCATACCACCTCTGAGTTATTCATTAAACAGCCCAACAACTGGGACTGCTTTAAAGTCACATCTTTAGGGAATTGATTCCTTAAAATAGCAGCATTTCTTTTTCACATTCATGCAGAAACCAAAAAGAAAAGGGGGGTTGATTTCCTAACTCTGAGAGAAGTAAGGTCCATCTGATCATGCAGGATCTGATGCCCTTTTTGCTAATAATTTCAAAGCATTCACAGCCTGAATGTTTACTTCAAGTAAACATTATTAGCCAACATTTGGCACAAAGGTATGGATGCATACATGAGAACAAGAGTAAGTACTATTTTTAAAAAATCAACTCCATTATTTCTTATTGCAACTTACTAGAAACTCAGTGTGGACTATAGGAAACGAAATGAATAACAACAAAAATTCACCCTAGTTATTGATTCAGTCAGGCCCAGAAATTCCATGCCCTCTGAAGAAATTATGCAAGCCCAATAAACTTCATAAATCTCAGACATAGTTTCCCCTTTGGTTCATACATCTTCATTTGTTCCCAAAATGTTCACAGTTACCCCTAAAAGCAAGTCTTAAAACCAAAACACCAAAATCAGAAAATAAAACCCTGCAGAAGGGATAGTGACAGTAAAATCAAATGTCAAAATCATGAAATGTTGTGACAAATAATAACAAAAATTGTGCTTAGCTGAGCCTATTAAGTTAGACTATTTGGGGGAAAAATGTTCAAAATAATGAGGAACTCCAATACAGAAAAACTTTTAATACTGTTTCTGATGTCAGAGACAGATTGGGAAATAACTTCCTTGGTGACTGTAGGATTTGGCACATTTATCAGACCTAAATCATACAGTGTTCCACTACTTAGGTTCATAAGTAAATGCATTTTTGCCGTTCTCACGGTAAAAGCAATATCGGCTTGAATGCAGAGCCCTTCTTCTCTGAGAACAAAGCCTCTTTTGCAAATGGAAATGCTTTTATCCATTTAGAACAATCATTTTGCTTAAAAGAGCAGAAATCTGTCAATATGCTTCTCTTAGCCTTTGAACCATTTCTTAACACAACCTCTAGCAGAGGTTTTCAAAATACTGTACCTGCTCTATCAGGATACTGGACAAGGTCACACATAAGGTTGTGATCTGTGATCTATGAGACTCTCCCAGAGCTCATATGTAGCAGCTTGCAAAGCAGAAGCACCACCTTCATTTCTTCTATTGGCAATCTCTGGATCCATTCCATATTACACTTTTTTTAAAAAAAAAATCAGTATTAGTTCAGTTGTACAAAAACAAATCTGCTTTGATATAATTCCTTGCAGATTCATCTAGGCAGTATAAAGCCACCTTCGTTTTCCTATCAGTTTGCCAACATTATTGTATTGAGTCATGAAAAGCAGTCCCCGGGGAATGTTCACTGGCAGCATAGTGCTTGTAATCAGTATTTGATTGTGACCTTTACGTTAGGAAGGCTGTCATCCATCATATCCAACAGGATCTACACATAAGAAATAGTAAATATCGAGAAGTTATTTTTTAAGACTATATCAAAACCACTCTTATACACAGCAGAATCCATCTCTGAAGCATTATAATTAGTGTTGCAGTGTCGGGAGAGGAATAATATATATATTGTGTGAGACTGGAACTTAACTAGATTATTTATGTATTAACCTGACACTACTTTTAAGCTATGTGGAATATGACTACTTCAAATATCATTCAGAGCCCTGTAACATAAGGGATATTCAGGTTGAGAATCTCAGAAGCTGGAAGAAGCAAATGGAAAAAAATCTGACAAGAAACATTGATATAAAGTCATTTAACTGTATATTGGCCACTAGAACTATATAATCCCTTTCTCCAACTTGATGATGTGTTAGGTCTGCAGGTTAGAATTTTAAAATTCAGGAAATTGCAAGGTCAATACACTAGGAAAATGTAATGTGTATATTTGCTGTCTGTTTAGAGCAATATATCTTCCTTCATTATGCTTTCTGTGTAAATAAGAGAAAGCCAATATTGCGAGCATACTATCTATCTAAATTTTTTCCACATTCAAAATTATTTCTGAAACTTCTTCCCTGCCAACCTGCAGAAGAAATAGCATTTGGTGCACAACTGCTGGCTCTGTATGGCACTCAAATGTTTGGGTTTTTTTTTAGCAATTTCCAAGGCCTTCTGAGACTGTACCTCTGAAATTTAGCAGCAGTTTCCTGCTGATTTTCAATAGGAAACCAAAGAAAACCTTCAGTAAAAGAACACTATCGCCAATTTTAAAAACCCACAAACTTCTCCACCAACTTGCATGAGACAATCCTGTTTCCCTGTTCCCAATCTGCCAAAAGCATGAAAGTAAAAAGAGTACAAAAAGGCTGTTTTTTGTTGTATGGGGGCTACAGTGTTGGACTCAGAGGCAGATCAGGTACTAGCCCATCCTTGACCATTGGGATAGTTTGAGCCAATCTGCCTCAGCCTAACCTGGGGAAAAAATCTAAGAGGGAGCTTAGATTTAAGGCAGCTTATATGCTGCCTTAAATTTCAGAATAAGAAGGTGGGTCATACATATAGTACATAGATAAGTTAAAGAACTTAACAAGAGCCACTTTTGTGCAACAGTTAAAATGCCAGTTTAAAAACCAAGAGAACATGAGTTCTAGTCCTGCTTTAGACACAAAGCCAGCTGGGCCAGTTATTGTCTCTGACCTAGGAAGGAGGCATTGGAAAGCCATTTCTCAAATCTTGCCAAGAGAACTGCAGGGACTTATCCAGGAAATTCCCAAGGATCAATACTGACCGGAAGGCACACAGATAGAGGCATAAAGAACTTAACTAAATATGTAGGTGATTTAATGGAGAAATTAGGGCAAAGCATAAAGTAAAATCAGATAAGATTGGTAAAAATTTCACGTTCTTTTATTAGGTTTGTTCTTAAATATATGAGGAGAGCCATGTTAGTCAATGATAGTGAAAAATCAGAATCAGTCTGGTATCATCTTTTCAAACTAATACATTTTATTAAAAGGCACACGTTTTAATGAGCTAAACTCATTTCTTCATGGAACCACTCCATTAATCAAAGAAAGTACAATGCAGCTCACAAGTGCTTATGCCTTTAAATAAAATGTGTTAGTCTGAAAAAATGCTATCAACCTGTTTCTGATTCCTAAATTCAGTTAGCTTATTCTTCACTTATTCCTCATTACAGAAGTGCAATGAAATGAAAAACACCTTGTTAAACTAAAAATAAAAAAGGACCATCTCTCTCCTTCATTCAATTATCAGTCCACCTTTGCTAGAGATCAGCAATTCTCTTCTGGAGTTTATCATTTACATGTCATTGTACCCCAGCCTCACCCCTATACTGTAGTTTATTAAGCTAATAGCATTTCCTGAAAATTTCCACTTCAGTGAATGCTCAGTGAGCCTTTAGTAACTGCATGACCAGCAAAAGTGTTAAAGCTTTATGCCAGTTGGTTAAAAGACGAATAACTCTACAGGAAAAAAAATAGAACATTTTTCCTCTTCCCTTAGCGTGGTCCATCTCAATTCAACAGTTTCTCAAGAACTCTCTGAAAAGGTTCAGGATTAAGATATAAAAACATCAAGACTTGTAACAAGGTTATTGCTTTTTATGAGTAGTGAAATTGCAACTATTCTAAAATATCTGAAGTAGCATTCTGTATACAAGAAATAATCTTCAGGTTCCTCAATAGCTGGACTCTGCAGCACTTGCACAGTTGCATGATTTTGCCTTGGCTTCCTTCAACTGGCTTGTCTGTTTGTCTGCTATCTCAGCACAACAGCACAACCTAAACATGAATCTATACCTACACAAATAATACATTAACTTTTTAAAATAGATATTTCTATAATGCAAACAAGATATTTCTATAATGCAAACAATATCACTTTACAATGCCTTGGTAAGGCCACACTTGGAATACTGCATCCAGTTTTGGTCACCGCGATGTAAAAAAGATGTTGAGACTTTAGAAAGAGTACAGAGAAGAGCAACAAAGATGATTAGGGGACTGGAGGCTAAAGCATATAAGGAACGGCTGCTGGAATTGGGTATGTCTAGTTTAATGAAGAGAAGGACGNGGAGAGAAGCAATCTAGAACTAAGGAGAAACTTCCTGACAGTTAGAACAATTAACCAGTGGAACAACCTGCCTCCAGAAGCGGTGAATGCTCCAACACTGGAAGTTTTTAAGAAGAGACTGGACAGCCATTTGTCCGAAATGGTATAGGGTTTCCTGCCTGAGCAGGGGGTTGGACTAGATGACCTTCAAGGTCCCTTCAACTTTACTATTATTATTATTATAAGTTTTGGGAGAAAATAGTGGATTATATAAATAGGATTGTGTGACAAAAGCTACCATTTTCAGAGGATAATATTCTTTTGAACTATATACCTGGTACATAGAATCTGACAATGTAAATGGATTCTCTAGCTAAAGGGCTGATATTGCAGCATTGGGAAGATAAATGTATGGCTCCATTTACTGAATGGATTGAAGACTGACTGTACTTGCCACTTATAAGCAAATTGTCTATAAACATGGATTTTGTGTGGATAAATATAAGCAAATATAGGACATATAGAAAACAGTAGATTAAAAAGGTATCTGTATAAATGTATTATAAATATATATGTACTTGAATAATATTTGGATTAGATAAATATATAGAGAGAATTGTAACTGTTTATTGTTCTAATGTATTGGGTTTTTTTCTTAGTTATATTTCTTTCACTTTTCGTTAAAGCACTTTTATGTGTTCTCTTTTTTCTTTGACAATGTTTATATCACATCACTATTACCTTTGTGTTTTGCTCTTTTTCTTTTTCTACTTTTTGTTATTAAGTAAAAAGCAATAAAAATAAATTTTAAAAGCCGAAGATTACCAGGAAGCTATACACAGACACAGAGACACAGACACCAAGGCAGAAATAATCTGAGAAAGAATGACAACATGCAGCGATATGATTGTGTAGTCCTTTTCCAAATGAGCCCATTACAAATTTTCTGTTGCTTCTGCTGGCAGGGTTTTCATAGTTCTATTACTTTTGAGGGCACTGTTTTGCCTACACTAATACTATTATTTCTACTCCATTGGGATATTTTGGTCAAATTGGCATGAAATCTATCACTTTCCCTTTTTAGTCTAAGTGGTTAAATAACAGGCATAACTGAAGTGTAGGTTGTGAGATGGAAGGAAGCATTCTTGATTCTCCTTGCAGTCTCCCAGCAATGCACCTTGATATATCATTTAAGATATTTCTGAAGAGGTTCTACTGGTCTTTTGAAAATCAATAAAACCGTTTTTTCAGAACAGTCAATTGACAGTCAATGGGCTAAAGGATGTGTCCAGGATGAAATAGGACAGGATGGATGGAGTTCTTTCAATGCATTATATGACATCCCTCCCATTTTGACATGGACACCACTTCTAACACATTGATCTGTCTCTTGGACTATTTCTGAACATGCATTTACTGATTTTTCTGATCAGGAAACCTTGTTCAGAAATAGCACAATAGACAGGTTAATGGTCTCTACGCATATCACAGGCAAGTTGAAAAGTGGCTAAATCCTCCGTTCCAGGCATCAGCCCATCCTGGCCCAAGTCTACTACACCACATACTAAGGACAGCAACTGCTAATGTTTTCTCCCACCAATAAGTAATGCTCAGTGGAAGGGGAAATAAAGTCCAAGAAATCCACCAGTCACTACCTTTAAATTGTCCTACAATGATTTGGGAAGAAAAGGAGCATTTATGAACCTCAGTGCAGAGTCAGAATAGAACTGGCCCCAATATTCGGTGGAGGTTGTGCTGTTGAAATCTGTAAAGGAACAGACTGAAGAAGCTGCCTTAGTTTAAAATCAGGAGAACTTAAAATCTATAAACAGCAGCATCAGAATCTCACAGAAATTAGGTTAGATTAAAGGGCCTAGGGAAATAAAAGGCTCTTTGTCTGGTAAAGAAATAGCATTAAAATAGATGTGGGAATGGCTGGAAGGAGATGTCTCTGATTATGCACAAGACAACCTTTCCTAGGGATATTTCTTCATGGACAGAATGTTAACTATTGGGAGTGTCTATGGAAATTCTCAGTCATCCAGGTCATGGTTGTCCCAAAGATAAGTGGACTTTCTGTATTTTTTTCTCTTGAAGACATTTTGCTTCTCATCCAAGAAGCATCTTCAGTTCATAACTTTGTTAATTGTTGCATTAATGAAACTGCCTTGGGGTAGGACCCTTATCACAAACAAAAATATTTCTCAGATAAAAATGGGGAGACTAAGACATACTGTGTATATACAGAGACAATCTCCCACCAAAGATCCCTTGAGCCCTTGATCCATAAAAATCAAGCAGATCTAAAAGACACAAGACCAGGGTTTGGGGCATCATTTTGAGAAACACAAATTTGCATCTATGTGCACTAGAGGCAAAAAAAAGCAATGATTTCACTCTACCAGAAATTAAATTTTGGGAAGTGCAAGTGAAAAGTTAAAACTCAAGAAATGACAACGATAACAATTTATAGGATCAATTCTAAAATATCCGGTAAATTAAAAAAAAAAACCAGAAATATTCACACTAAATAAAGATACACTGACAATAACAATAAATGGTTTATCCGTTGCTGGAACGAGTAATAATGCAGGTTGGACACTGCCTCCTTGTGGTTGGAATTAGTGCAGAAACATAAATAATTATTCTTGCTGGCAATACAGATATGAACTTATCTTAATTCTGTTTATATTCAGTCTTTAAGAAAAACTCATTAATTATTTCCTATAGATATGTGTGTGTGTGTGTGTGTGTGTGTGTGTGTGTGTGTGTGTGTGTGTGTATTATATAGTCCAGGTTTGCATTTCAAAAACCCAGACAGTATTAGAAGGCAGCAAAAAAGATGCATATTCAACTTTGAAAATATTTTTTCCAGAAGTTTTCAGGTCAAGCCTTGTAGAATCTGTGGTGCTCCATCTAGTGCTCTTAAGTTTTGGAAAGAGAATGGAGAGAACACTAATATAAGACTGTTTCTAGAGCTATATCAGGAGTAAGAATCCTGTAATCCTCTAGATATTACGATGTGTAATTCTCTCCAGTCTCAACTAGTATAGATTGGTTACAATGGATGGTAGGAAAAGCAGTCCAGCAACACTGAAGGGGCACAGAATTCCCATTCATGATGGAAATTTTGTATTTAGTTTTCCCTGTATTCTGTTTTATTCAGTTGAAAAGCACTTCCATACTCTAATGTGCCCTAATCCCCCAACCCATGGCATTGCTTTATGGGTTTATTTCTGCGATGAAACAAGAAAATCTGGCTACTCAGTTTTTAAAAAGTGAAATGGGGAGAGCAGGAGGAAATTATAGCTTTTGCCAGGGGTGCAGCTGTAGTATTAATGCTACAGAAATCCTCCAGCATCTTCTTTGAGAAGAACAGGGAGGAGACTTGTAAACAAACTCTCTCATTTGATTATTCTGCCTCTTCATTGTGCACAGGGATCGTTGGGAAAAGAGAAATAAGGAAGAGCTCTGATCGTTTCCAAATTCCTTACAGTGCACCAGCTACAGATGCTGCAACTGACAGGAAATTCTGCATTGTACTGCAGGTGCAGCTGGTTGGTATACAGAAGAATTCTGTAATTTTCTCCCTTTTCTTTAACTGGAGGCAGTGAAGAGAAGTCTTTTTTAATAATCCAACAACACAAAGATAAACAACTTTGCTAATGAGGACTGATTAAGAAGGCAAGGCAAGAATGGTGCAACAAAATGTCATATTAATGAGAATGAAATTTCAGGACAACCGAAAAGGCCATCTGTGAAAATCCGACTACCTTACTGTGTTCTTCCTGTCCATTCTCCTCCTGACTTAAGAGCTTGTAGACAGAGCTTTCCTAACCAGTGCTGGAGAGGACTGTCAGGAAAACAGAACTTGCCAGTGCTGAAATCCTTTGACACTATTTCAGCCCTTCTTCAGGGAAAAAAACCCTCAGGGTGTTTTTTTAACAGCATGGATCGATTCCAGATGGTCTTCCAGTACTTCCAGTCTAATTCAGAATCAGTGACAAATGGGATCTGTGGGCTACTAGCATTGGCAAGTGTGAAGATTTACACCATCTTTGATTTCAATTGCCCTTGCCTTTTTAAATACAACATGGCCTATGGCTTGGGAATAATGTTTATCCCACCAGTAGCACTTTTTCTTTGTGGGCTAATTGTCAATAGGCAATTTGTTGCAATGCTTGAGGAGTGGAGGAGACCCGCTGGAGACAGAAGGAAGAATCCATCCATTATCAGGTGGGAGATTCCAATGATTTTTATTGCAACAATCCAATTACTTAAATAATGTGTTTATTTAAAAATACAAAGTACTTACAGTAGATAATACAACTTACTTAGCATTTCATTCTCTGCCATGGTTTTTCTGGCACTTTAATATAATGTAATGTAATATAATATAATATATATCTGAAAAATAATATTTGGGGAGAACATTATTTTATCATTCTTCTGGAAATTCTTCTCTAAAATATGTCAAATAAATAGAATGTTCTATAATATCATTTCTATTTGGGTTTTTTTTGTTTGGTTTCTGTATGCTTTCTTGTTTATGTCTGTTACATGTTCCTACAAAGATAATTTGATCTTTATAGAAGCACTGTACAGAAAAATACTGTACATAGCAAAATAGATTTACGCAGAATAAAACTAATGGCATAAATCAATATATTCAATGGTAACTTGCATATCTTTCCTTTCTTGATGATAACCCTCTCTGATTCTATCAATTTTCTTGTAAAGGCCCCTATGTTCTCTTCAGTTTGTGATATAACAGACAAATCTCTTCCTGTCTGCCCAATGCACAGGTACATGTGTTCTTCTGTTATGCAACGGGCTATGATAGCACCCACTGTTTGGATCCTAGTCACCCTCCTTGATGGGAAATGTTTTGTCTGTGCCTTCAGCAATTCCATTGATCCTGAGAAATTTCCAGATTTAGCTGCCAACATCACCACCTATGATGCCTTACAACACTTTCTTGCCAAAATCCCATGCAAACATGATGAGTTGATGAGGAATAACACTTCCCGCAAGGCAGTGTCCAGGTATCTCAAATGCTGTTCACAAGTAAGTAATGGGTATCTATTGGCATTTGGTCCTGTGAGGAATACTCTTCCAGTCCAGCACCCAATAAACGCATTGGGCCACAGATCTTGTCATTCCTAGCCTTCCTGCCAAATGCGAATTTAAAAAAAAACCTGTACAAAATACCTTGGAATAAGTTACTTACTCTATTTTATAAATAAAAAATATATCTAAAATTAAGTTTTCAAAAGAGTCGTACTCAATTGTCTCCATTCACTGCACCAGATTTTCTAAACATGCGGGAATTACAACTCCCAGATTTTCCCACTGGAAACCTGGATATTCTAATAGTTGTAACCCCATTGCAAAGGTGTTTTATACTTATACCAGTATCACCTCGCTTCTGCTCTGCACCTCTTTTTTTTTTTGCCAGGATTTCTTCCTGGCAAAAAAGTGATTTCTCCTCAAAACTGATATAAACATTATGTTATTATGGTATGGGTTCATTGGCTTTGGGAACTGGTGTGAGACTTGAAGTTGCATAAGGATGTAGAGCCAATCTAGGGTTGATTTTCACCTACTTGCTGTAAATCCAAAGCTCTTGATCCGTTTGTCATTTGCTTCCAGGCTTTTGGTTGGAGTCTTCTTTTAATCCTCATCGTGATGGCTTTCCTTGCTCGTTCTCTCAAGCCCTGCTTCAATCATGCTGCCTTTTTGCAAACCCGCTACTGGAGCAATTACATTGATCTTGAACAAAAAATATTTGAAGAGACCTGTTGTGAACAAACACGGGACTTTGCACACAGGTGTATCCTCCATTTCTTTGAGAGCATGCAGACAGAAATCAAACTCAGGCGGTTTAATGCCTACACGGAAGAAAAGGGAGCAAAAGCAAAGGAAAATATTCGTTTGAGTGGCATCACTAGCCAGGAGCAAATAAGCAAATTTCTTCTGTCCTGGTACAACAGGAAACCTCCACTGGATTTGAGTCAAGCCTAAAGGCAAAGAGATGATATCTTTGCTTTGGGCAGTTAACAGGTGCCATCCTCAGCCAATAAAGCAGATGTTTAAAAGAAAGTTGAAACAGGCTTCTCACATTTAGACAATTCCCATGTCACATGGCTCCCCACAGCAACGGGGGTCTACTGCCTTGATCTGCAAGACTAAGCAACTGAACTTTTCTGAACAGCAACTGGGATTATTTAAAGAATTGAGTTTTCTTTTATCAAGTTTACCACTTTTGTTTCTACATTGGCCCTAAATCATCAGACAGAACACAAAATGGTTCAGACTGGCTTACACACAATTTTTAAAATCATGGTATATTGCAGTCCCAACTATCTGGGTTTATCCACCATCCTAAGCAATAATCCAATAATGGACAAAATCAAATAGCTAAGTGCAATGCAGGAAGCCAACCGTGGTGAATTATAATTATAAATGTTCATCAACCAGAATTAAAAGACTCTTGAAGCAAGCAAGTGTGGTAGAGTTGTAGTGATGTGATAGAGTTGCTCATAAAGGCATAGGACAGAATCTGTTTGTTTGTTTGTTTCAATTGACAGTCTTATCCAACAGACAAAAAGATAAAGCAAGCAAATTGTATTATTCAAAAAAACAACTGTAATTGTTAGTGAATAATGAAAGTATGCAATAAAAAAGAAATAAATCTTTTGAGAAAAGGCATGGTGGTGCAATGATTAGAATGCAGTATTGCAGGCTAATTCTGCAGACTGCCAGGGGTTGGATACTCACCGGCTCAAGGTGGATTCAGCCTTCCATCCTTCTGAGGTCAGTAAAATGAGGACCCAGATTGTTGGGGGCAGTATGCTGACTCTGTATACCGCTTAGAGAGGGCTGTAAAGCACTATGAAGCAATATATAAGTATAAGTGCTACTGCTGTTGCTATACAGGAATGTCTGTATATCAATTTTGTTTATCTTTTATTTTAAAGAATCATTTCTCATTTAAACTAGAGTGAAAGGTAAGAGAACCATGCATATCTTTACCTAAAGTGGGCAACCTGGGACCTTATAATAACTGATAGAGAGAGGCTGCTAAATTGCAAGGTTGTTTTATGCTGTTAATAGAATATTGCTTTGTAATAACTTGCTTAGTTATCTTTAACTTGTATTTTTGTTATTTGATTATTACTAAAGAGCTGTATCTTTGCTGAACTAATCTATGTATCTGCTTCCTCTGTTTATCTGTGTCACCATTGTTTTTTCTGTGTCTGTTTTAGATAATAAGCCATTTGGCATAGCAGACTGCCCATAATAGCAAAGTGTCATTTATTTACATGGTGCTATTTGACTAATACTGTTAAAAATAAAAGACTGTTTTTCCAACTTTGGAACAGAAAGGAGAAGAAATAGGATGCAATATTTCTCCCAGGAAAGACAGATCCTTCTGGCTAGAACTGATTTTGTCCATAATTAATTTAGTGTCAATGGAGGAATTATGAGGGTACAGGTCTAATTGCCAGCCTATTTCCATGTTGCTTGGCAGCCAATAAATAAACAAACAAACAAACAAACATCTAGCATTTTCTGTTGTAAAGACTGCATATTTTGTATTACTCAAGTCTGTTGTGAGCTATTCTGCTTCACTAAAGGGCACTGTTTGAAAAAGAGCTTCTATTGCTTTACATTTTTAAGGTCTGAACCAAGTGTAGTGATACCTTGGTACTCAACTGCTTTGAAACTCATTGAATTTGGTACTCAACGCATTTTGACACAAAAATGTTGTCCCAGTACTCATTGTTTGTTTGGTACTCAACCCACAAGCTAGAACTTGTCACTGTCAGCTGCCTTGTGACTCACTAGATTATTCCTTATGGGAAAAATTTGTTTGCCATGCATTGCTCCTCCAGGAACCAATTGACAATGAGTATCAAGGTATCACTGTATAGTTTACAAATTCACCTTTTTTTATTTATGCACCCCAGTAAAATTCACTGGAACAGGAAAGACATGCTGGATTCTTAATATCAGTAAGTCATAAGATAGGCAAGACACTGATATCAGAAACTAGAGAAAGAAGGTTACAAGGAAAGAATGCATGTCTGAGAAGAGATAAACCTCCTTGTGTATTTGTGTGCATGACAACTTTGAAAATGATATAAGCAATTGTCTCATTGCATATGATCAAAAGTCAAAAAGATTCCTATTCCAGCCTCAACATCCTCAAGTTTGTTTTTATTAAGAATTTTTACAATAATGAGATTCAATATAAACCAAACATAAAAGAACAGAATAGAGAAAAAAAGTAAAAAAAGTATAAGGAAAAAGAAAGAAAATTAAGAATACTAAAGAAAGAGAAATATATATAAAGAAGTGGCTTCCAATGTTCATTACAAGTATAAACAAATTTAGTAGCTCTTCACCATCTCTAGAGGTACAAACATTTATCCCTTCATTCTATATACCATCTCTTATCTATAAACAAATCCATAAAACATCACTTTCTCAGTCCTGGGGTCAACAGAAAATCCATAAAAATGATAGTCAAAAGTAGCATTATCCTATCTATCCATCCATCCATCCATCCATCCATCCATCTATCTATCTCTGTTATAATTAATTCCAAAATATTATTGTAAAAATTTCAATATTCCAATTTTATCTGTATCCTTAGTCTGTTTATAACTTAGTCTGTTTATTTCAGATTCTTCAAGTTCTTTAACTTATGGTTAAAATTGTCTTTCATTCAGGATTAAAGGCAGACTCAATCGACCCATTCAAATTTTTAATTCTGAAGGTCTCTAATAGCTTAGAAATAGTTAATGAGCAGTTTTCCCAAAGTGATTAGAAAGTGAGGTTTGCAAAGTTAGTGTCCTTTAAAAGTCTCCATCATGGTTGTTAAGGGCGGCACCATGGCTTAGCAATCGGCTGGAAAACCAACAGCTCAGGTTCGTTACCCAAACGTCCTGCGACAGGGTGACCTCTTGTCCTTGCCCTAGCTTCTGCCAACCTAGCAGTTCTAAAGCATGCAAATGCAAGTAGATAAATAGGTACCACTTCACTGGGAAAGTAACAGTGCTCCCTGACATCATGCTGGCCACATGACTGTGGAAATGTCTTTAGATGCCACTGGCCCAATGGCCCTTGAAATGGAGATGTAAGATGATTCTCATTGATTCGCAGGTTGATGCAATGCACTCTGAACAATTGTCGCTTGGCAGGCAAAGGTTTTCCATATAATTTTGCAGCCATCTACTAGTAGTTAGGATTTTTAGAACCTAGATATGTAACTATATTATTCTTGACTTTAATTAGCAAGGGCAAGGGATAGAAATGTCTATATCCATCAGCTCTTGACAACTATTCAGGTTATGATTTACTGTGACATTTAACTTTATTCAGTAAGCCACAACTAAACCAATAACAGTTTTGCATAATGTGCAAATTTAGCTAAAATAGGGATGCCTGTATTTACTTTTTGACCATTGTCAGAACATATTTTGCATTATTCATCTTGTTGCCAACTAGGGTACATATGTTCCCATCATTTAATACATAAATATTCAGGATTAAAACAAGTTAATCAGGCTATAAATATTTTAAAAAATTGATTTAGAGGGCCTGAATCAAACATACATTTTCTCTCAGGACCAGGTTCATCATATCTTCTTAGTAGGTCAGCAATGAATGAAAGCATTTTTAACTACAGCTATCCCAATCTATTCAGCTCAATAACTTACTATATATCCTGGGATTGTTCTAATTTAATTACATTCACATAGTGAATACAAAGATTATGAACCCACTTCCACATTTACTAAGAGCTTTAATCAAATTGGCTATTTCCTACAGTAAGCTGAGGATGAACAAGCTGCATGGAGATCAGTTGTATTTGCATACTGATTTCCCTGAAAGGGTATTTTTAAATTCTTATAGACATTGCAGAATAATAAAAAATGGAAATATACTAAGTTGAGACTGGTTTCTGATAGTGGCACTGTTATTGTTAGACTTACCAAATCGCTGTTCCTCTGAATATATTATTAATGCTTCGGTAGTAGCATTCCAAGAGGCTGAAATGTGGAAAACTGCTTCAATCTTTCACTCTAAACCAGGGGTCTTCAAACTTGGCCCTTTTATGCCTTGTGCTGAGGAATTCTGGGAGTTGAAGTCCACAAGTCATAAAAGGGCCAAGTTTGATGACCCCTGCTCTAAACTGAGAACAGATACTAGGAAACCTGAACTCTGGGCAAACAGACAGGAGCTGGAAGGTTTCCCTTTCTATCAAATGAACTTTTAAAAGGAAGATGACTTGTTTTGTCTCTGTTCCTCCATAATGATAGGGTGTCTAGTTTCCACCCTGGTTCCTATCAGATAAAAAATGCACCCTAACCTGGAGAAGGATTGGCGTTTCAGAAGAAAATCGTGGAGCTAAACATAAATTAGGTTCCTTATATTTGTTAATCTATTATGTATTGAATTGTTTCTTTGAATTGTTAGTCCTATTGAAGTTCTGTTTGTATGTGATGCCATCATGTGTGAAAATTCATCTTTAACTTCTCCTCTGCCTCCCACATTAGGGGAAGTGATTGGTGGCTACAGTATTTGGAGGGAAAACAAGGGAAAGGATGGAACAGACCAGGGGTGTCAAACTCAATTTCATTGAGGGCCGCATCAGCATTGCAGTTGCCCTTGGGGGGCTGGGTGGGTGTGGCCAGGGTCAGTGCAGCCTACTGGGTGGGCGTGGATGGAGTGGGTGTGGCCTACTGGGTGGGCATGGCCAGCTCTAAATCGTTCACGTCAAGGGTGCCTGTGGTGGCCTGGGCAGGAGTGGGACAGATCTGAGGGTCTCTGGCAAAAGAGGGTGGGACCAGGGCAAGTGCCAAGGCATGGTCCACTGGAGGAGCCTCACTGTTCCTCTCAGGCCATGTGGGGGGGGCTGGATGGTGGTGCGGGCTGCCCAGAGCCCTGGGCAGCAGAGGTCAAATGCCCAGCCTGGCCCTCAAGCACCCGTGGCACCAAGCCCAGCCCCACTTCCCCAAGAGGGTGCCCAGCTACACTTACCTCCTCCTCAAGGTTGCTGCTGCTGTGCTTGTTCTCCTTAGCCAGGTTGCTCATGATGGGTACGAGGGCAAAGTCAGAGGGAGACTGAATGTGTTTCAGCATAGATGGCCACCACAAAATTGCACATTGGCTCCCGGCCGGCCTGGGCCAGGGCCAAGACAGTGGGGGCCGTTCCCTCACTGTTTCCAGGATGGCTTCGCAGGCCACATGAAACTACTTCGCGGGCCACATCCGGCCCCTGGGCCTTGTGTTTGACATGTTTGGAACAGACTAATACCTTTCTCAATATGCCATGTACACAGTAGCAGAAGACATCCAAGATCTCTTCTCGCTATGATTCTATGCTATGGACGCTATCATTGAGAGTGATTATAGAAGCAGCAGCAGTAGCCAATGTTATGCTGCTATAATTTTTAATCAGCGCAAGGACTGGCAGATTATACTTTACTTCAGCAGTGGGGAAAGGCCCAAAGAGAAACCAGCAAATTATCCCAGTGGCTGTAGGGACGACTGAATGGCACATAGCTCTGATTCCCCAAGCCCCATACAGAACCCTAATTACCCTAAGGGTAATCCTGGCCCTGGGAAGCTCTTTTAAGGCAGTAGAGGGGTGCCAGGCACTTCAGAGCTACATGCATGTTATTTGGCTTTGTTTGAGATGGTTGGGTTTGTTTTGTTGTTGTTGTTTTGGTTTCCACTCAGTGAATACTGAAATTTATTTATTGACAGCTATTTTTAGAAGAAAAAAAGATTTACGTTTTCTCCTTTTTTCCTGAGGCATAAATCCCAACCTACCCCATTCTTCTGCCAGGCAGAGGTTGATTTCTTAATTTCAAAACAATACTAGCAGAAGAGAAAAAGCCACTAAACAATATTTCTGTTGCCTAGGAATCCTTTTATGCAGAATGGAACCCATCCTACCTATCATTTTGCATAGGCTCTCTTCTTTCTTTTTGCAGGTGGGGCATCCTGTTTTTGTATGGGCTGTGGGAGGAGCCATTCTTGCAAACATCTTCACCAAAATCAGAGAGATGCCTTTCCTGTTACAAATGAAAAGTGTTTGAAACAGAGTCAAAACATCTGCTTTCCCCAGAAGGAAACACCATCAGGGAACCAGACTACTAAAAAGACAGGGAGGGAGAGAGCACATAGAAGAAACCTTCCTTGTATTAAGCCAAGACTTATCTAAAATGGTTCAGAAGTGATGGTTCAGAACTGGTATTGCAGCACACTCCAAGTCCTGGGAGGAACAGAGATGAAAGGTAAATTAACTTTTTGTAAACAGCAATAGACAACTGGAGAGGCATGTTTTCTGAATAATGAAAAAAATTGCTGGAGAAGCAGAAAGTTGGATGATTATTGACATTTTCTTTGTAACTTCTAGAAAACCAAGGGGCACCATTGATATTTCTACAAGAGTGTTCATAAAGCAACAAAGAAGATGGATAAATTCCGAATGATATTCCAGTTCCTCCAATCCAACCAGGAATCATTTATGAATGGCATATGTGGCATTATGGCTCTCCTGAGTGCACAGATTTATGTGGCTTTTGATTTCAAGTGCCCATGTCTACCTAGTTACAATCTGGCCTATGGGATGGGTATCCTGTTTGTGCCTCCCTTAGTCTTGTTCCTGTTTGGTTTTGTGATGAATAACAATGTTTCCATGTTGGCTGAAGAATGGAAAAGGCCCATAGGAAAACGACAGAAAGACCCAGCTGTCTTGCGTTACATGTTCTGCTCCATGGCTCAGCGGGCTATAATTGCTCCTGTAATTTGGATTTCAGTCACACTGTTGCACGGGGAATGTTTTATATGTGCCTTCAGTACCTCTGTTCCCATGCACAAACTTGGAAACAGCAGTTATAGACCTCTTCCTGAGAAGGAGATCAGGAAGATTTTAGCCCAGATTCCCTGCAATGATATTTACAGTGGCCAAGAACTGATTGCCAGAGAAGTGGCAACCAGGTATCTACGCTGCATTTCACAGGTAAGCAAACAATAATGAATATAAGAATTGGTGCAAGTTAGCTCGTGTAGAATCTGTGCCTTCATACTGTGTTGGCCTTCAATTTCTATAAAATCAAGCCAGATTACCCTTCCCCATTCCATATTTCATTTGCCATGCAAAAGAAGTTTAATATAATCCATGATTCTAGCTTATAATCAGAGCAAGCATTTTCTGTTGTTTGTTGTCAACAGTCATTTCCTGCATCTTTTATACGATGCAAAGTCCTTCCAGGTAGTCAACCCATAAGGACATTATCAACTTTTAAAATCTGGCACTAAAGGTCCTAATCCTTCTTATGTTGCATACTAATCAAATAAATCATTGCTTTTCCCAAACAATGAATATTGCGTGCTCATGTGACTTGAATATATACTGCTCACAAAAATAAAGGGAACGCAAACCTTCAGTTCCATGGTAAAATGTTCCCTTTATTTTTGTGAGCAATATATTTTGCAGCAGATCTTTATAGAATTAGAAAGGAAATACTCCATTCGGTTATCACCAAGAGGACACATAGATTTGCTGCCTTCCTCTTACCTCACCCCAACCCATTTCACCCTACAATCATTCCACTTCACCCTACCCTAAAGAAAGTCTTGTCTTAATAGGAATCTCTGCAATTGTACTGTCAACTATATAGAGATGCTGTTTTGTACATGCAATCACCATGAAATAGGAACCTGGCTTCCAGTGTAATTTCTTGCTGTTACCTTCATATACATACCAACCTAAGGTATCTAGAATTCGAAAGCAATCAGATTTGTCATTACAAAGCCACATATTGGTTTGGTTTGCATACTATTCCGTCCGCCACAGGAATGGGGTAGTTCTGGCTATACAATTCTGCCTGTCAGCTCTCCTATGATTCTCTTCCTATAGTCCATTCTGTTTTAACCAAAATTGAATAAATTAGAAAAATAATCAGATCAGAGTCACAAAGGGAAAAGTCATAAGTAGCACTTAGGGTTTGTCTCCTCTTCCTTTGTTTTCTTTTAGGCTAAATTCCAGATTTTTCTGGGCAATTAGGTTTGTGGCCTCATCATTCCACAGTATCACTATTTCACTTTGCACTAAACTGGTAAATTCTTTAAGTACTGACAGTACTGACTATTTAAACTCTATTGGGCAATTCTAATAAACTTCTAATATAGCACTGTCATATCAAATTCTTTGAGAGATCACATTTATTTTATTTATTTATTTATTAATTACATTTATATCCCGTCCTTCTCCTTGCGGACTCAGGGCGGCTGACAATTGGATAAAATACTAACATATTATACACCTAATTAAAATTTGATTAAAAAGAAATATTTAAATTTGTCAGATTAAAAGTAATTAAAACCCCTTTAAAATCCCTTAGGCCAGTCCCGCAAGCTGGAACAACCACGTCTTGAGGGCGCGGCGGAAGGAAGGGAGATCAG
>NW_015386482.1:1548690-1587497 GCF_001527695.2 Protobothrops mucrosquamatus
ATCTGATGACGCAATGAGGGTGGAGTAGTAGTTAGTCCTCGCCACCCTCATCGCCACAAGGTAAGATCTAATATGACTCCTTACCTGTGTTCGGTCGGATTCGGTCCGGGACGTCCTCCAACTGCTCTCTAGGCGTCTTTTCCGGCGTTTCATCTCTCTCAGCTCCTCAGTAAACCAAGGGGCTAATTGAGATCTACGCAGATAGGCTGAGCTTGGATTAGAGGGAGGGTGTGTTCCTGCATCAGCCTAAAATGGCTAATTAGCATTGTTTTGATCTTACCCAATACTGATCCCTTGACTTACCTCCAACTTAATGGGTGGTAAAGTGTAACACATTTTATATAGTTCCCAGCAGCCATTGATATTGTCCACTTAAAATAAAAACCCTATTTTAATACCAGTACAGCAAAAACCAAATTCAGACTACCTCACTCATAGGCTGATGATAAGATGAAGATAGTGTCATAGAGCAGGGCTTTTCAATCAGTGGTACGGGTACCACCTGTGGTACATTGGCACCTGGCAGGTGGTAAGCGACCATCCTAGAAGTGGTAGTGGGGGAGAGGAATGAGCTGAACCGCACAAGCCTGAGCGAGAGATGGCTGGAGCTGCAGGGCTGTCAGGGCTCAGCGGAAGTGCCAGGATCAGCGCCAGGCTCCAGGTGGAGCTCGGCGCTGATCCTGGTGCTTCTGCTGAGCCCAGAAGAAGCGCCGATCAGCTGGAATGTTGCAGCATCTCCAGGGTCTTGTGATTTACATTCAGATGCTTGGCAACTGATTCATATTTATGACGGTCACAGTGTCCCAGGGTGATGTGAAGTGACCAAAACCTGCTGCAACCACCCAGCAGATGGGGGGAATAAAAACCAAACACCACCCCCACCCCACCCCCGCTGCCAATCCTCAACAGAAATGCTCACAATGAAAACCTTGGACAGAGGAAGAGCACCGCCGGGCAGGCAGGCAGGTGTCTTGCTCGGCTGTGGCTTGGGGGGCACTTTTTTCAGTGCCATTGTAACTTTGAACAGTCACTAAGTGAACTGTTGCAAGTTGAGGACTACCTGTACTTTATCACTTTTTTCCTTTTTTTGGGGGGGGGGGTCAAGTTTTTGACATCCTGCTAGGCGACTGGTGGTGCTCGGATATTGCCATATCCTAAAAGTGGTATAATGGGTGAAAAGGTTGAAAAGCCCTGTCGTAGAGACTCAGAAGAAAAATGATGTTGCCAGGACATTTTTGTGAAGTAGTTAGGTGTAAAACAGGAAAGACCCTAAATAGAAACTAAACAAAATACATAGCTTTATAATTGTGGGTAAAATCAGCAAATACCCCTAGCTTACCCACCTTAATAGCTTAGTATATTATTATGACCTTTCTTTCCCTTCGCAGGCAACAGGCTGGGTCTTTGTGCTGCTAGTAACTCTGCTGGCTTTCCTTGTCCGAGCCATACGTCCCTGCTTTAGTCAATCTGCCTTTTTGAAGAGCAAATATTGGTCCCACTACATTGACATTGAACGGAAGCTCTTTGAGGAGACATGTACAAAACATGCTAAGAGTTTTGCCAAGGTTTGCGTTCAGCAATTCTTTGAGAACATGAACAAAGATCCCTTCATGGGCCACACACATATGCACATTCCAGAGAAGGCACCATTAGAGTCAGAGGAAGAAAAAGAACAACTGCTGGGCATCGTAGATCAAGGAACCATGAACAACCTTCTGAAGAACTGGCACAACTGTAAGCCCCCTTTGTGTCTCAATCAAGAGCTGATGCAAAATGGAACCAGCTGGACAAGAGAAATTGCCCAGCCTTGTCCTTCAAGAAAAGAATATGCAGCCTATTACAGCAAAGTTTGAGGGTAGACAGGCTGACAACAAAGATCACAAAATCATTAAAGAGAACAGTTTCTGGATGCATCATCTTGTAGGCTAGATTTTGCCATTTTTCCAGATGTACAGCTAGAAGTGACATCCTCCCACCACTTTTTTTCCAATACTAGTGCTGAATTCTTAAGATAAATCAGAAGGGATGACCCAGAGAGGAAGCTCAGCATCTAAAGTGATTTGGGAAAAAGGAAATGTTAGAAGAAGTAGATGTTGCTGGTTGATTGGTTGGTTATGATATCCTGAAAAAGATGGTTGCTGTAATATACTATAGTAATAAAAACAAAATAAGGTGGATTCATACTCGACCATTTATAGTTTATTTTTATTAGAAAGGTTTTTAAATTAATAAAATAACAAGAAGTAGACCATTTTCCCACATTTATAGCAGCAGCAGATGTTATTAAATATGGTCTCAAAAATTCTTATTTATTTATTTATTTATTGAAAGGCTGAATGCTGAATTTCCATTGAGCATCAAAATGTCATACGATATATTTTTACATTTTACCTGCAAAGCGCAACACAGAGTAAATAATACTACCATTTTACATTGTCAGACATTTCCTAAAGTAAAACAAAATGTAACTTTCTATCTCATAAAAATGTTCATGAGTAGGCACAAATTAAGCAAACTCAAAAACAGTATTTCAAGGACATTAGAGGGCACTATAAACCAGTAAGAAATGCCTTCAATACTAAGTAATCATCTCCAGACCAAAACCTACATGGTATAATAACCATTTTGAAATAATTTGCAGGGGTTTCTCCTTTTCAACATTATACTTAATTTTGTAGGAAAAGTCAAATTTTATGCTTCTAAAAACCGGACGTTTTTAAGAAAAGACTGGACAGCCATTTGTCTGAAATGGCACAGGGTTTCCTATCTGAGCAGGGGGTTGGACTAGATGACCTCCAAGGTCTCTTCCAACTTTACTACTACTACTACTTCTACTGCTATTATTATTAATAATAATAATAATAATAATAATAATAATATGCTAATTAAAACTGTTAGAATATAACTTTCCTTTTCTCTATTTCCAATACTCCAAGTTATCTGAACCAGGGGTCCACAACTCTCGGGCCGTGGTCCACAACCGGGCCGTGGACAGTTGGAAGTGGGCATACGCATGCCCACACCGGCCCACTGCTTGCACAGGCCAGTTCCCCTCCCCGCACCTGCCTGGGCTGCCAAGCCATAAAAGTTGGGGACTGCTGATCTAAACAACAGAATATTATTTTAATTAATAGTGTTCAAATATTAGTGTACAGAAACTATGTAATATATCAAAATGCATAACAATATAATAAAAAGGAAACAAATCACACAAGAGGAGGGAACCTTCAACAGGTATCCTGAGAAAGGTGGTCTTCTAGATATCCAAGCTCAGAGCCATCCAGGACTTTATAGGTTACATCAGCACCTTGAATTGCATTCTAGAATACATAGTAAACATGCCATTTTCATAACAGTTCGGTTATATGACCTTACAAAGCCTGCTAAATAAGCACAGAAGCTTCCACATTGTGGGCAACTAAGGTTTCCAGGTGGCCTTCAAAGCCCCATGTAAAATTAATTACAGTAGTCCAGTTGCAAGATGACAGGGGAATGAAGGACCATTGCCAGTGCTTCTCAGTCCAAGTAAGACAATAATTGGCACACTGCGTGACAAGATTGGTCAAATATCCACAGATTACACCTGCTTTTCCTATCCCTATTATTTGAAGGAGAGCTTCTATTTAGGTCAGTTTTACAGATAAAGAACTAACACATTCTGAAATTCCCCATCAGCAGTTGACACCTGTAAATACAAAGGAGATCTGGTCTTGTACTGCAGCAAGACATGCTAATTTCTATTTAATGGTAATAAACCTTCCTATATATACATTGATCTCTGTGAGCCAGCACATAGTTTTTCTTCAAATCTTTGCTCCCCACTTCTCCATTGTTATTCTTTCTTTTGGAGACATGTCATGTACAGCTCAACAGACTTTTCAGGGCAAAGCTTCATATAGCATGACAATTTGACAAGTTGAAAATAAAAGAACTCTAAGCTATAGAGAGGAGGTACAGAGGCCTAGTGATTAAGACATTGGGCTTGTTGACCATAAGGTTGGCAGTTCAAGACCGCGTGATGGAGTGAGTTCCCATTCTTGTCCAGCTCCTTACCCACCTCGCAGTTCAAAAGCATGGAAATGCAAATAGATAAATAGGTACCACTTTGGTGAGAAGGTAACAGAGTTCTGTGCACCTTGGCATATAGTCATGCCAGCCACATGACCACAGAAACATTCTTAGGCAATGCTGGCTTTCTCAGCTAGGAAACAGAGAGGAGCACTGCCCCCTAGAGTCGGACTTGGCTGGACAGGGGAAACCTTTACCTTATTTACACTATAGAGAGGATGGTCACAATTTGCTTAAGTTGAACTGAATGCAGTGATTCTATTTACAGAATGTGATTCTATTTACATAATGTTTGGTTTGGTTTTTCTGAGCATATATGAATATCATGCATATCATGGTTTGCATCTCATGGTTTTTGATTAAGTATAAGATATGAATCATGCCGTTATGATTTAATATAATATTTGAAATTATGGACCTACTTTTGATCAGTGCAATGATGGGAAATTTGTCTTGAGAGAAATGTCACTGATGAATAGTGGTTGAAGCTGTAACAGGCCCACAGGACTGGTTTTTTGGTGACATTTGATTAAGTGTATTGTATATGTCCTTTTTCCTAGACAGCTACAGCCTGTGATCTTCATAATAACATTTGTACAGGTTCCGCAGGTATTACAGGAATGCTCAAAGGCACAGGAAATGTTTCAGTGAATTCATGTCCGTTCAACATTCAGTGCACACTCAGCATCCAACAACATGCACCTCACCGTAAGCTGATAATATGCAGGTGAGGAAACAAACACAGATACTATGCTTTCCAGCAGTTCTTTGCAATAAGAGATCTATATACCCAAATTCTCATTGTTGTGACTTTTAACTGGGCTAAACTTTGCATCATTGGTCAACAATTTTTGAATCAAGGTACCTCATCCGGTCTAACTTACAGAATGTGTACAGCAGGCAAAATAAAGTATTAGAGGGTGCTCCAAGTGGTTTATTTAATACAGAAAATAAAGTATTAAAATGTATTCTGGGTGGTTTGCTTATTTATTTAATACACAGAACCACTTTTTTGTTAATAAGTAATATCCTCAAAAGAGAAGTTTTGCTGATGTCAATTACTCATTTAAGTACCCAACCACAGTTTAAAGCACTGGAAG
The DNA here is from genome assembly GCF_001527695.2 of Protobothrops mucrosquamatus. Taxonomy (NCBI): domain Eukaryota; kingdom Metazoa; phylum Chordata; class Lepidosauria; order Squamata; family Viperidae; genus Protobothrops; species Protobothrops mucrosquamatus. Next base: position 1,553,859 of record NW_015386482.1, read on the forward strand.
AAAAAATACAAAACCTGGCATAAACAAACATTCTTATTACATTCTATACAGAATTAAGGATATTACTGTTGTACATTTAGAAGTTTTGCCTATTAATCGGATCATAATACAAAAGTGTCATACTTTTATAAATGGTTTGTTATTGTTATTATTTTTTACCAAGTGAAAATAATTCTGAATCTTCTGGCTGTATCTTTTTCCTAAGCCAGAGGAACCAAATTTTCTATATAATGAAATGTACATTTCAAAAAATGCAATTATATCTGTAGTACTCTAAATTTACAGTAAATTTAGATTACTACAGGAATTTATGCCTTCTTTTTTAGGGTTTTTTAAATATAAATTTTGAACTTAAATATTTTAAGTCATCCATAAAGAAAATGTTGGTTATTTGGATGAGGACGATGATGATGTCATCCATTCAGTCGTGTCAGACTCTTGGTGACTCTATGGGCCAGGTTAGAAATGAATCATCACCTTCATTATTATCCAAGGTTTGTAATTATGTAAGAGAGAGAAAAACACTGAAGGAAATTTTACTGACACCAATTTCTCTTAGAAATACAGTTACAACAGTTTGTTAGTGTCTGTTCGAATGGCACTGAAAAAAGTGACTTTTGACCGTTTTTCACACTTATGACCATTGCAGCATCCCCATGGTCACATGATCAAAATTCAAATGCTTGGCAACTGACTCATATTTAGGACGGTTACAGTGTCCCGGGGTCATGTGATCACCCTTTGTGATCTTCTGGGGAAGTCAGATTTACTTAACACCCGTGTTACTAATTTAACTGCAGTGATTCACTTAACAACTGTGGCAAGAAAAGTCACAAAATTTGGCAAAACTCATTTAACTCATTACTATCTGTAATACCCATCATTACTATCTTTTACCTTCCTTTCATTCCTATTGTAATTCCCATCCTGAGCAGAATCACCTGATCATAGATACAGAGGCGCATATCCATTGTATTCCTAATGAATACTGTACAGTATATCAAGTTTTGTGAAGGGGTTAAATCAACACGAGAATGTAATCACTCATTGCATGGACATTTAATTTTGCTTACCACTTTAGTAAATGTATTGGGTTTTGAATGTGCAAAAACATAGCATAACCATTCTCCATTTTCAAGAGAAGGTAATCCCCCTCCAAGGAGAAGAACACCCACAGTTTTTTATACCTTTAAAAATAAAAGCTGGGTATAATGAGTTGTGTCCTTTAATTCACAGAATGTCCAATCCACACACACACACACACACACACACTCACTTTACAAACATACATACATACATACATACATACATACATACATACATACATACAACCAGAGTGGGTAATACCCGAGTTCTGGGATTTATTTTATCTATTCACAAATTGTTTTATGTATTAAAGTCTAAACTTCAACACTGGCTGGCAAAGCTTCCTGCCTCACCTTTTAAAATAGTTTTACATTTTTAAAAAAGAAATGGAAAGCTATATATTCATCATACAAATGCATTTTAAAATTATTTTATTTCAACAAAATAAAGATAATAAACACAGTTAATAAAATAAGGAAAGCAAAACATGAACCAGAAGCCTAACTTATGCTTCCAAGAACGCCTATCAACCATATATTAGGAAGATCATGTACAAGCTGTAAAATTAGTTCAAATACAAAAAAACCTGTTTTTCATCTCTCTTCTCCGTTTTCTCTCTGTAGTCTGTTTCCAGGGTATACTTCCACAATTTCTGCTCACTCTCTCTAGCAACTTTCTAATAGCAAGACTAATCTTGATATTAAACATACTCCAGACTCTTCAATTAATTGCTTACACAAATAACAGATGTTAGCAGTCTCTATCTAAGAGCTATTATGCCTTGCTCTCTCTTTTTCTTTTTGTGCTGACAGTTAATATAATACAAACCTCTGGGACTTTATTTTTAAGTGGTTATGTTAACTTCAGCTGTCTGCAATCATGCTAAGACCATTAATCTCTTATTGTATAAATACATAAATAAACAGTAATGGCAAAGCTGTGATAATGATAAACAGAAGTTAAATGCACTTATTGGACAAGATATATTACATCAGTCTCCCATCTGCTTTTATGATTATAAATGGAAAATTGACATTCATGACTACATATGAGGAAATGGTCAGAACAGAGTCACTTCAGAATATTTTGCTGCCTGACTTAGAGTAGCAAGTAGCATCTACAGATTCTTGCATCCAACCACCTGACATTTAACTGTATTATACCCAAAATGGTCTGCACTAAAGCAGACAATTCTAAAAGTGCCTCTTTCTTTCCGTGACAATAAGAATATTGATAAATGAAGTACGGTAATTAACAATCTGCTAGCCTTTTATGCAAGATTGTTATCCAAATTAGCCAAAAATGAGTTCTGATATCATGTTGGCACTTCAACTGGTTGGAAGAAAATTGTGCATACAAAAAAAATTCCCTTTGAGTTAAGATAGCATTTCTTGATGATAAAGGATTAGAGGAACATTTTCAATAAAAATAGCTTGGAGAAGGGAAGGCAACTTATGTAAAAAAAAAAAAAAAAAAGGTCAGGAAACAATGTACTAAGGGAGAAGGCAATCAAATGGAAAGCAACTGTTGTGCTGGACAAAGGTTAGTGACCACTCAAAATGTATATCTGGTTACACCCAGGGCAGATCACTCACAACCTCATCTCCAAAATAAAGCTTTACTGATTTTACACATCTTAATAATATTGGCTTCAGGGGAAAATATTCTTCTGTACTGTAATCTAATGATCTATGACTAACTCACGTATTGGGTATGGATGAAATAAAGACGAAACTGTGAAGACAAGAAGGGAATTTGTATTGTCAGAAATGACTCTATTGCAGTCAACCATAAGCAGGGACAGAGTCTAGCAATCTTTTTATTTGTATGCAGTTTCTCCTGTAGCAATCTGCTATAGATTCTGTAGAACAAATGTTCACAACTTCTTCCGGTTGAAGGCTGAATTTTGTTTTTAATTAGCTTTCCAGAGAGAGAAGTTGTACCACAAAAAGTGGCACAATGTAGTAGATTTCCAGTGACCAAATGTCACAACTGAGAACATAAATATAATTGGTTCCTATGGGAATAGCTAAACAATGTTTACACACACACAGACACAGATCAAAATTCATTCTTGACCAAATATTATTTAGAAAACCAGAGGATATTCAATTTCTTAACTGAATAGTCTCAGGCAGCTGAAGGACAGAATTCCTTCCTTCTGCTTATGAGTCATTCTAGTTCAGATGCAGAGTGTTTCATTTTTTCCAATAATTTTCCTACTTTTTTTCCACAAAAAGCAACAGAACGAAGCATGCCTCTTCTTTCCTCTCCTTCTCTATGTGCATAATCTCCACCCTGGCTGAAATCTTTCTCCTCCCCTCTCAAATGAAAAAAGGCCTTTTCCAGCAAAAGGAAACTGCTAGAAATCAACACGCCCGCTCTTTTTTAACCCGTCTTCTGACAGCTGCAATTTTTGCCTCTGATCCTAATGCCCAGCTCAAGTTCCGGACAGCCAGATAAACCTGGAATAAATCCAGAATCCACATGGTCACTAGAGAAGGCCTGGACATTGCTTTAGCCACCCCCTGAAGTAAGTGATAAAAATTATTTTCCTCATGTTTCATTTCAGTTTTAGAAAAACCAAAACTTTTTACAATTACAGTAAAAACATAAGAAGCAACAGAGAAATAAGTGTACCAGTTTATAATAGAAGACCATCTCCATGTCCTAAAGAGAAAGTATTGCACCCTAATAAGGTATTAGCTTTATTTTTAGGCAGAAATTAATTTGAGGAGCTATCGGATGCCAGAATAGAATAGATCAGATTCTCTTGTTGTTGTTTTCAAACCACAAAGAGTTACCAAAGCTTATTTTTAAGCAATAATAGATTGTCAAGTCCATTTAGTTAGTACATTACAGTGTTGATGTTTTTCAGGTTAAAAAGGATGAAACTGAAATTGAAATCTGCAAATTAGAACCATTGGCAGATAGGATTTTTGTTTGGATTTGTTTTGGCTTTAATTTTAGCTAGTTTGTAACTTTTAGGCATCAGTCTAAGGGTGGGGCTCTGTTGCACTAGGATGACACGTGAGATGTCTGGCATGTGCTTTTTTTGGCATTTATATCCTACATGACATTACTAATGATTATAGTGATTCCACGACAATGAACAAAGAACAAATATGGATGTGAAGATTACAGAGCAAAAGGGTGGGTGGAGACAGGGACAACGGACCGACTTTTTTCACTCCCCCAACCTACAACATTCACATTTATTGGAGATTTATGGCAACAAAAGTTGAAACTATTGCCTAAAAGTGAACTGATCTGGGTTCAGCCCTTGAGCCTCAAGAGAATGTGACTCAGGCATATATATTAATCTGTAGAAGAGTTTGTCTATATAAATGATTATGATTGTGTACCCTGAATTTCAAGTACAAGAATTGCAGGTAAATAGATTACAGCCATTAACAGTTAGATAATAAATGAAGATGTTATCTAGCTAACACTGGGGGAACAATTTCAACCAATGATAACAAATTCAATGGCGCAATATTAGAGCTACCCACATCTGAAAAAAGCCTGATCATTTATTATTTCCTGCTCCATCCGGCCTGCTGCTCAGAAAAAGAAAATGTAAACAATTTGGGCTGGATTTATTCCAGGTTTATCTGGCTGTGCGGAACTTGAGCTGACCATCCTTCCCAAACCCCTCCAGATCTCCTAAGACTTCAATCTCCAGAATTCCTAGTCAGCATATATACTCTTGCAGGTTTGCTACATTGGAGTCCTAATTCATGCAGAAAAGATGCTCCAGGTGCTAGTAATAGGATGAGTTGGGAAACCAAACCCTTTTATCACCATAAATTGCATAGCTAAAGTGGATAATTCTTTGCTAATGGAAGCTTCTACATTGCTTCACCATAATGCCTCAATATACTATACACATCCTTTTCATTCATACTAAATCGTCTGTCCTAGCTAAGCCTGCCAGCATTCACACCTGATCAGACTGAAAGTTTATTTTGAGGCTAGTTTGATTCTGCTCCATTACATTTGTAATGAAAATAAAACAGCTTTTCTTTCTATAGATAGGTAACAATCTTAAATATTCTTGTTTTATCTTTGGTTTACAAATTATATATTATTTAATTGTTCCTTCTCTTTAGCAAGAGTGCACTTTGAAGTGTCTGTAATATACATATTTACATATGTTTAATCACTTACATGACAGATGATTTACTAAAATATTTAAATGGAGAAGCAAGCCTTGTAAATAGTATATGTTTTGAATGTAAGCACTACTCCAGGATGGCTTTTACTGAGCTTTCTGATCATGGATTTGCAGTGGTGTGTGGAAGACTTCCCAGGGTCCAAAGAAACCATGTATGTATCAAACTTTTCTTCTGGCAATTTCAGCTAACGCTAAGCAGGCACTCCTGAGCTGATGCAAGTCACAATTTTAGTTAGGCGCTTGGAGACAGTGAGCATAATTCTTTCCAATACACACAAGCCTAAAATGGGAAAATGGTGTTTTAAAATTAATTTAATTTCCTTGCTGCTTCCAGAAGAAAGATAATATTTTATGGGCTAAATTCCTTCAAGTGTACTATACTGTAGTTGTTTCAAAATAAAACAATGTAATAGACTCCAGCTAGAAAAGGCAGGAACTTGCCCTAAGACAGTTAAAAATAACATGCTAAAAAAAAGCAAAAAAAGACTCACTTGAAAAAAGCAGAAAGCTTGCCAATGGAGAGGGTAGGAAATGAAGGAAAGGGTAGAAACTCTAGCAAGCCTTATATCCTGTAGTGTAGATAACAGCAAGCAAATAGTTAGGAATATGTTGCTGAAAATATATAAACCAAATGAATATAAGAACTTGCAATTCAGTATCTTGCAGTGCTTTTGTATAAAATAACCGTAAAACAAACTAGCTAAAAATTAGGGAGCAGAAAAGAGGAATACATGGAACATTTTTACAAATTTGGGATAAGAAATAAAAGTTAAACTATACAATAGAAGCATTTATATTAAACATACTTAAAATCCAGTTTTTGGAGGATTGAAGTTGGGAGGGTTACATCAAATTATTCAAGATGCAGTAATCATAGCCAGAGCTTTAAAAAAAAATCCCTCCCATGTTGAAGAACACATTAACAACAGAACAGTCATATTTATCAATGTTTATATACAGTAGGCATCCCTGTTCTCTAGGATGATTTCCTTTGGAAAGTATTTGTCATTTTGTAGCATATCATTTTTCAAAGGGGCAGGTTGGTCATACAACTTAAGTGTATGTGTAGTTTACTACACTGAAAAAAATTGGAAGTCACCACTTTCCCCCCCTTTCTTTCTTAGTTTTCTAACCTTTGTTTTTTTGTATTTTATTTTAAAATGAAACTTAATTTTTTAAAAAACTAAAACCACTGAAACTATCTCTCCAACAAACATCTCAGAGTCATTATTCCCCAAGAACATTTTTAAAGCTCCAAAAATCTCCATTCTTTCCTCTGAGTCTGACTTTTTCATTCACAAACCTGGTTGACCTTATTTTCTAAGAGAGAGGACAGATGTTGGGAGACGAAAGATGTATATGGAAAGACAGCCAACCTGTTGGAACAGTTACTGATCGCTGGTGACAAGGAGAATTTATGGGGCCCTTTGACCAATTTAAATTCATCATACTTAACCTCCAGCTGCCCTACCAGTTTGGAGGACTTGCTGACACACACAAAGCCCTTTAATAACCGGAGGGCTTTTCTTCAGGCAGTCTTAAGCTGCTCGATTTAAATGAAGTCAGCTCAGGAAACCTCTTTCTGGAATTAATTTTTTCTCCACATTAGCATTGGGGATGACCTGGTTTTCTGTCCATACTACACTTACTGGGGCTTCCATTGATGGCTACCCTGCTTCTTACCCTTTCCCTCTGCTGAGCGAAAGAAAACATCCATTTCTTTCTTTCTTTTCCCTTGGGTCCATCTTTGAGGGCTTGTGATTTCTATGAACTCCTCTCTATTGACTCCTCCTTGTACTTGATACCTTCCTATCTGGTACATCCCAGAGTAAAAAAAAGAAAACACTACCCCCATGGTCGTGCTACCATTCTTCCTGTCACTTGGAGTAGAGGGGAAAGTATTGAAAATCTTATCAATTTCACTTGGTTAAAAATTAATATAACTCCTCTACTCTTCTGCCCCAAACGTTCCATCAGTGCACAGACAGGAAGGAAGGAAGGAAGGAAGGAAGGAAGGAAGGAAGGAAGGAAGGAAGGAAGGAAGGAAGGAAGGAAGGAAGGAAGGAAGGAAGGAAGGAAGGGGTATTTTCCCTGAGCTAAGATATAATTAAATGGCCCAATTCTAAGCAGTTACTTTTCACCGGTTTGCAATTTTAAGATCTAAAATGGAAGGAATAAATGTTGTGTTATACATAGAAGTCATTAGATATGATTCCTTGACTTTTTTTGTGCCATAAAAATACTTCATTACTCACGCTGTCCATAAAGGACATTTAGTGATATCTTATACACATTACAAGAAAGAAAAAAACAGTGACTGTAGACATTAGCCATTGAGCCATGTTACCAAAGGTGATAAATTCAGTTGTCCTTGGTACTCCCCTTGATTCAACTTAGTCAGAGAGTAACTATTTACTTCCTGTAATTCATCAAATGTTATAAACTCAGCCCAGATTATTCACACTAATACAGCAAATTCACGTTAACAATTTAATGCTGATAATATCATAGTTGTAGGGTCATGAAAAAGTGTGTCTCAGCCTTATATAACAGAACAGTCAGAATCCAAGATTAAAAGCACTGCTTCTTACAACCCACAAAAATGGTATTTCTTCATTGAAAATTCAGATGATTCCAGGATCATTAAATAAATAGCAGCAAATTCATGGGAAAGGTAAGGCACACGACTGTTCTTTTATAAGATGGAAACTGAGGTTAGACTAGCAGCCAGCTGAGAGATAGCAAGAGGGAATGGAAAAGCAGATGAAAGTTGCATCTATTATTATTATTATTTACTACATTCTCTGTGTATGAATGGGAAATACTTTTTAGTGGGGCTGTATCATGTGATAAAATGTATAACCATTTAGAGTCATATTGTATATTGAAGTTGCATAAATTCTTATATAATTAATATTTACAAGGTTTTTTTCCTTAAATTTTAGCTGTTTTTAGGCTTAAAGATATTACCTGCAGGAATTGTAAACTGGATGCATTATTTTATAATACAAGGTTCATAAGCTGTTTAGTTTACTTATTAAAAGACATATAGCTAAAATATATGTGAATGCCTAGTGATCTTCGACAAGCATATTCTTTTAAATGCAAAATTGTTAGTGATGGTTCTATTTTTACAGTAAACGAAGAGGTGAGAAGACCAACAATTATTATTTCTGTAGACATCTCTTCACTGCATCAAAATACTAAAAGCTCCAATTGAACCGAAATAAAATGGCTGCTCTTATTACTGAAAATTTCCGCTTTCTTTCACTCTTCTTTAAAAGTAAAGATGTGATGATTTTCAATGGTCTGGTGGCTCTGGGTACTGTTGGAAGCCAGGAGCTGTTCTCGGTGGTTGCATTCCACTGTCCCTGTTCTCCAATTCGGAATTACATCTACGGTCTGGCTGCCATAGGAGTGCCTGCTCTGGCCTTGTTTGTGATTGGTATAATCTGGAACAACCACACTTGGAACTTAGTGGCTGAGTGTCACAAGCGAGGAACCAAGAACTTTTCTGCAGCAGCCAACTTCTTGATCTTTGGATCTGTCATGGGAAGAGCTGCAGTGGCTCCGATCACATGGTCAGTGATCTCACTGCTTCGCGGAGAAGCCTATGTCTGTGCCTTAAGTGAATTCGTGGATCCCACTTCCCTGGATCAGTTTCCACCTGACTACGGACCAGATATCCTAGCCAGGTTTCCTTGTGACGATCAGCCAGCCAACATGACACGTTTTAAGGATGAAGTTATAAGACGATTAAGATACGAGTCACAGGTAATGTATTTATTCATACAAAAAATTAATTTATTTACATATATATATATAAAATATACGTATATTATACATATACCTCGGTCTTCGTCGGTAATTCATTCTAGAAGACATGCCGAATACTAAAACCACATGACTTACCACATAACCTGATATTTCTGCCAGAAGAAATAGGGAGTCATGAGGCAGCCGACATTAGCAAGTTCTTCCTTGCATGTCGACTACTGGGAGAACGACGAACAGTGGAACAAGATTTCTGCTTCAAAAAGCAGAATACTAAATATGACAAGTTTTGAAGCAGTTGAGTACCAAGGTATGACTGTAGTATAAATAATCAGAAAGCAAAATCCAAATATGAACTCCAATACTCACTAATTCAGATTAAGAACATGGCATGCTAGAAACAAGTCATCAAAATGCAAGAAGTAACAAAAACTGTCTGTTTGCCCAGCCCACAATAAAAACCAAAGTATAACAACAAAAATCCTCAGTAGCATATCCCTTGCAAAAGCCTGCTTAAACAGGATCGTTTGGTAGATCCTATTCTTCATTGCAATACAAATATAGCTATCTATCTGAACATCTTTATTTTACTAAATGTTTTTAATGCCGTTTGTAAGAATATTTCCTAAATCTTAGTAGCCTCCAGAGCAAGTGTGAGAGTGCTCAGGGAACTGTGGAATCAGTTGGTTGCACGGAAGTCCACTCAAACAAAACTGATTGTTCCAGATATTTAATCCATAAAAATCCTCAAGATGGAAAAAAATGAAGTTCTACTATAATTAATGGTTTTACTATTATCCACTTACAAATGTAACTGAACTTGGCTGTATCAGAGTTTCAATTATATTTTAGAGTCCAATTTTTACTTCAAAGAAATAAAATAAAGGTAGGCTTTTTTTAAAATCAAACCAAGCCAAGCCGTGTTCTGCCTATATTTTCTCTCTCCCTTCAGCTCTTTGGATGGATGCTCATTGGTGTGGTTGCAGTTCTCGTGTTCATCACCAAGTGCCTAAAGCATTGCTGCTCACCACTCAGCTACCGCCAAGAGGCCTACTGGAACCAGTACCGCTCTAGTGAAGCTAGGCTGTTCCAACGGACCGCTGAGGTACATTCCAAGGTTGTGGCTGCCAACAACGTCAAAAACTTCTTTGGCTTTGTACATTTAGATAAAGAGGAACAGGAACTGATCCAAGCATATGATGTGCAAAATGTTCAGCCCAGGTCACAGTGGGATGCCATCACTGGAGTCTACATCTATCGAGAGAATAATGGCTACCCTCTCTATAGCCGCCTCCATAAGTGGGCCAAAAATATAATGGGAAACAGCTCTAATCCTGATAGCCAGGAAACAGCCTTTCTAGCTACCTAATACAGGGAGTCCTCAGCTTACAATTATTTGTTTAGTGACTGTTCAAATTTACAACGGCACTGAAAAAAGTGATTTATGACCGTTTTTTACACTTATGACTGTTGCAGCCTCCCCATGGTCGTATGATCAAAATTCAGACGCTTGGCAACTGGCATGTATTTATGATGGTTGCAGTGTCCCAGGGTCATATGATCATTTTTTGCGATATTCTGACAAGCAAAGTCAATGAGGAAGCCAGACTCACTTAACAACCGTGTTACTCACTTAACAATTGGGCAAGAAAGATTGTAAAACGGGACAAAACTCACTTAATAACTCTCTCACTTAGCAACAGAAATGTTGGGCTCAATTGTGGTCATATGTCAAGGACTACCTGCATCTACTCAATAGCTGTTCTACAAGCTTAGCAAAAGTCATTTTGAGCACTATGCTGGAAAGCATCCAAGAATTGATTTTATACTTTGACTAAACTCTCAGAAAATATATAGCTGATAAGATTTCAAATAAATTATGTCACAGGTGATATAAACCTATTGGTGCTGTCTCATCAAAAATAAGGCCTATGAAGCTCAGTGGGATATATTCTTATATAAGATTACAGTTTAACAGTCAGGTGCCAAGTAATATGGGGGGGGAGATAATTTTTTTCCAAGTATCTGTCCAATTGAACAGAAAGTTATTCATCAATGTATAATTTCAGGAAATATGCCAATTGACAAGCACATATGGTTCTTGATTTATGACTTGGCAACTATTCAAAGTTACAACAGACCTCCCCAGGGTTACTTATGATTTCAGTTAGAGGTTTTGATGGCTGGGCCCTCTCTGTGATAACAGATCTTATTTTGGATGTTCAGCAATCAGCCCACATCTACAACTGTTTGTAGTGTCCTGCAGTCATGCAATTATGTTTTACCCATTTTTTTTTTGCCAGAAACTGGTATTTATTTCTGGTTTCCAGCAAAAGAGATGCTCATTGGCTAAAATGGGTTTGCTTAATGATCGCCATGTTTACTTAATGACCACATTTGCTTAGTTATTGCGGCATTTGCTTAACCACTGCCATAAAAGGTTGTAAAATTGGGCACAATCACACAGTGAGTCACTTAACAACTAACACGACTTATCATAATTCTGGACTGAATTATAGTTGTAAGTCGAGGAGTAACTGTAACTTTCAAATCAGCCTGAAATACTGCTAAAAATATACATTATGTCCTTTTCAGGTGAAAGAGAAAAAAATATCCTAATTCTTTTATATTTCATTTGTAAGTGTGGTTACTAAAGATAAAAGCCACACTAAGTTGGCAAAATATTTTATTTGTAAAATCTGCTCTAACTTCTCTTGGTCTTTAAGATCTTTCTTTTCTGCATACATTTGATCAATTTATTAATGAAGGTAAAATTTTAAACACTGAAAAGTTGATTTGTTGTTTTAATACTTAATACTGCTAGATGCTAGAAATCATAATAGTTACTAGTTACTTTGGCCTTTAAGATATTCACAAGATATATGTGGGATTATCAGTGACTAAAATATGAAAAACTACAGAACTGGATGGCAAGGCAGAACCAATAGTGGTATATTGGTCAAATATTGGGTTAGAATTGGGGAGACCCCCGACTCATGGCATACAAATTCAATGGGTAGTTTTGAGCCAGTAACTTTACACCGAACCAACTTTATAGGGTTGTTGATGCAGGCAAAACTGGAAGAAGGCCATTCTATGTACACAGCCTTCAATTCCTGAAGAAAAAGCAGGACATAAAATAAATGAATAAGAATCTATTCAAATATCACATAACAAAATACACATGCCCTGCTGTTTTCCTCCAAGATGCATGACTGTCACTTAATGGCATAAGTGCAAAAGAATAAATTATGGTTATTTTCCCAGCAGTGCGTGGCATCATCTGCACTGTTACTATGCAAATCCCATGACACTGCGAATATTTTGGCCAGGATTATAGTCTTCTGTAGGAGAATGAATCAGGAACACTGGATTGTAAAATAACAGATGGAAAATGTATAGAAACTGCTAATTATTACAAACCATTTGTATATTGCTCTAACATTGATATAAAAATATTGTTAGCATAGTTATAAAAGTTCAGAATTCTGTGAATTGCAGATATAGAACAGGACAGGGCTTATAAAATCAAAACTGAGTACTTTATACTTAAGCTATGATGATGAGGCTAGTTAAATGGAATTGCAGAACTTTGCTCCTGCAGACAACAGCCTTTTAATTTAGTCCTTAAGCCTTGAAAATATTTTATACAATGCTTAGAAAACAGTGCTGTTATTATCTTCTAAGACTATGCCTAGATAAAATACAAAACATTTTAGGGAGGGAAGAACTATTTATTGACTACCGTAACCAAGCAGTTGGTTGCTTTCTCCCAATTATGAATTGTATACTTTAAAAAGAATCAAAGTCAAATAAGGCTACAAGTATAATTATTTTATTTAAATTTGGGGGGATATAAAAGGTGTAAAACATTTACATCACTTACACTGTTAATCTCTGGTCCTGGCTAGTCCAATCTGTTATTGAGCTCATTGGGAAATGCAAAAAAGCAGGATGGCTTTACTTACTACAGATGAGTTATATCCGCTTCCCTTCTCAACATACTGGGTTTGAAAGCAAGACCCCGAAGTCTGTCTACCGCAAAGGTTAGCTCTCAGCAAGACTGTTCTTGGATTGCACATACTCCAATGCTGCTGCCTTCACAGCCTGGATTGTTTCCACAGTGCCATACTTCTTCTCATACTCCAGATAGCGTTTAAAGAAAAACTTCATCTTCTTTGCTGTTAAGTTTAGGTGAATCACTCTTTCAAAAATATCCCTGTGAAAAACCCAAAATAAAAAAACAGTTTTAATCTGATATTTTATGAATCTTTTCTATTTAAAATAACTAAAATTGTTAGCTGATTTTCTCCTATACAAAATACATCCTATATGAGATACTGGAGCAAATCCTTTAGGTTTCTCAGTTATAAATCTTGTAACATTTCTTTGCCGAAATCAAGCCACCCTGTTTGTTTTAGTTTTAAGCTTTTGTTTCCCAAGCTTGCATTTGCAACTTTGCTGGAAATTAACAATCCTAACCTCCCTGCACATGCTAGTACTCACCGGATTTCTTTTTGGCTGCCATGTTTTATCATTACATCTATGTACACTGACCAGATGTCTGTACGTTTGGGGTATGTGCTCAGGGTGTTTTCAAACAGGGTCTTGCCATGTTCTGCATCACCAAACTGAAACTCTAACTGTGCCAGCTTTGAAATCACATCCACATCTGCAACAAAAAAAAGAAGCAGTTTAAAGGATACGTTCCACCAGTCATTATTACTTCTGCCTAAAATTTGAAGATGTATCTATTATTTAGAAATATATTGTTAGCTACATTCTCATTAAAAGAATTTTCAGAGCAGATTAGCAAACAAGACACAAAGGTCTAATCCAGATATGTCAAACACAAGGCCCGGGGGGCGGATGTGGCCCGCAAAGTGGTTTTATGTGGCCCGCGAAGCCATCCTGGAAACAGTGAGGGAACGGCCCCCGCTGCCTTGGCCCTGGCCCAGGCCGGCCGGGAGCCAATGTACAATTTTGTGGTGGCCATCTATGCTGAAATGCATTCAGTCTTAGCTCCACAAGGCCTTCTGGAAACAGCGAGGAACCAGCCCCTGTCGCGTCGGCCCCACCCCCTGGGTGCATGCTGGGGAGGTGTCACCCTTTATGAGGAATGAAGAAATGCACCATCGCCTGGAAGTGGCCCTCACCTACTTCATATATCCGGCTTGATGGGCTCTGCCCTGGTCCCACCCCTTTCTGCCAGAGACCCTCAGATCTGTCCCACTCCTGCCCAGGCACCCACAGGCACCCTTGACGCGAATGATGTAGAGCTGGCCATGCCCACCCAGTAGGCCACACCCACTCCACCCAGTAGGCCACACACCCCCGAGGGCAACTGCAATGCTGATGCGGCCCTCAATGAAATTGAGTTTGACACCCCTGGTCTAATCTGTTGTAAAATGTGCATTGTTCCTTGCAATACGGAATTTGTTTCTGTGTATTGGGATGAAAGAAAAAAGAATATATTTATTAAGCAATGGAGGTTAAAAAGCTCATGATGGAGGAAAATGACTGAAAGAGACATATATATGAATTGTTACAATACAGATATCACAGATATTAATCTGCTCTAGTCTAAAGGAAAGTCCAATGAGAAAGAAATAAACATCATTATTTAAGAAAGGAGGAAACCAAATAAATCTTACGCTCTTTGTCTGGCAAGCATTTCAGTGCCCGTGGCATAAGTCTGTGAGCTGCCTCCATCAAACCACGTTTCAGAAGAAAAGTGGTATACTTTACCCAAACAGATCTTTCTTGACGGAAGCGTTTCAGCATTGTGTTGTATAGGTCATCAGCTTCCTGAATAGATCAGGAGACAGGATTAAAAAAATCATCCTAAATATGCAAAACATTTTTATTTATATTGCTCCTAAATTACAAAGAACATTCTAGTTCTTTCTTTCACAAATATCAGTACCCTAAATTTCTTACCCTATTTTCCAATAATTATAGAAATGAGTAGGCGCTATTTTTATGCTAGATTTAGATATTTATGTAGGGATGAAGCTAAACAGACACGGTTTGAAAACAGCTGTCTTCTGTTTTTTTAAGTCTTAAAAGTTCTATACTAAAATAATATTTTTTAACAATTCAACATGTGTTCAGAATGCTAACTGCTATTCTATAATCTGACCAAAAATTCTATATTCAGTACTAAAGAGTTGAAGGGGAAATCTTGTCTCATATTTACAAAAATAAAAAAAATATACATTAAGCCTGTGTACCTTATTCAATGAGGTGCTTCACTGAGCACAAGCTTAATATTCAACTACATGTCCTGCTTCCTCATCATTAACTGCCAATTCTGCAATTTTAGACTATAGATTTCATAGGTCCTAGAGTGCATTTTGCATTCAATAATCCAGACCACAGCAATAATTTGACATTGAAAAGAGCCACACAGAGATAAACCATCTGCTGCTCCAAACAGAGGCAACATCCACAAGCCCAAAATGTAAAGGGAGGTTTAGGACAAGCTAGACCAGTATAGGCGCAGTCTTTCTTGAAATCAAACAAATATTCTTCCTGTCACACACAGAGAGATGAGCAAAAGTTCTCTTTATCATGCTGCTGTTAATTGGCATCACCTTATGTTTCTCAGAGGCGCTGTAGATGTCTGCCAACTGCTGAAATACCTTCAGAGGCTCATTGTACTGGACTGCTCTTTCAAAAACTTTCATCAGTCCTTCCTCTGTGCCATACATGTTCTCCAGGTTTAGCAAAGCAACCCACACATTTAGCTTTTCTTGTTCCTCTCTGAAGAAGAAGAGAGAAGACAACATTCAATACAAAGCTCTTGATTTTCCTTTTGATGTTGCTATTCCCCTCAAATTTGTTTGTGGCTAGTTTATACTGAATACTCCTGTATTTGGAGAAAGGTGAGAGAGAAAAGTTGCATGTTCCCTTTACTCTGCAAGTATCTTTATTTTAAGATCCAACCAAGCAAAATATAGTATGGATATGAACTGTTACGAAGGAAACTGAAGAACGACAAATAACAAAAGTCACCTAAAGGAGATTGTTTTTAGTGCCCTTTCTGCAACAGCTCTGGCTTTTTCTATCTCTGTAGCTTGGAGATGAAAAGCCATGAATTGCAACCAAAGGATGGAGCTGTCAGGATTGCTGAGGACCAAGCGGTCAAAGTCATCCGCTGTCTGCGGCTGTCGCTTGGGATCCATCAGGGCAGCTTCCAGCTTGGAGAGTTCCTTCTCTGCCTTTTGCTTCTCCAGCTCCTGTTTCTTTTTTGTTTGTTTTTTGGCCTTAAAGAAAGAAAGAAAAGGGAGAAAGAGAAAGGCCTTGACCACTGGAAAATCTGTAGTGCTGCAAGATAACATACTATAAGACAAAGTGGGGTGGATCCAAGAATCAGATACTAATCTTGAGCCTTTGGAGTGCTTAAAAGGCTCAATTAGACTAGTGAATAAGAATTTTACTATTTTTGTTACAGAGGAATGATACTCTGTCTCTTTCTAAGTTATTCTTAACACCAATAGTGCCACAAGAGTCCTTTTTTATCATTACGCCTTTTGCATTATTTCATTGTCCGCCTTTTTATTAAAAGCTAATATGATGCATATAATGTCCTATTTAGCTACAGACACATCAATGACAGATAAGGAGGTGTGGAGAATAGGGACATAACTTAAACTTTTATTTTATTTTTATCACTTCCAAACTTAGAATTCTTTCTTCCTCCTCACTTTATATTTATTTTTTTAAAGTGTTGTGAAAACCGCCACAACACTTTAAAAAAGTAAAAAATACCCCAGACATAAAAAAATTAGCTATGCCTACAAAAATATTCTCTTTTCAGAGTTACATATCTCATAAAAACGTTATGTATATGTGCATGATACTTCTCAAAAGCAAACTTTCTACATGAAAAAACCTGTATTTGGAGGCGCAGAAATTCAAGTAGTACACAGGAATTTTTCTTGTGGATGGTATGCCATAATCACTTAACTTTATAAAGAAAAGAATCTCTCTCTCTCTCTCTCTCTCACACACACACACACACACACACTTTCAACTAGATGGGCCCTTTTACTGAAAGGTTAACAAATTAATCCCAAGAGCAAACAATACAGAGATACTATACCATGGATTCAGCATCATTTTCTTCTTCGCTGTCTGAGCTGTGCTCCGTTGGAATCAACGTGGTTCCATCCAACACATTTAAGCCCTCCTCCCACATAAAGCTGGTTGAAACCTTCAGTCTTGGAACTTCTTTTCCCAGCTGAGAAACAAGCAGAAATATATACTCACATCAATCATCCCACTCAGTACAAAATATGGCTTTCACCATGTCAAAAGACCTATCCCCTTCCCGCAGCCGTTTACCTTAGGCTTCTTCTCATGCTTCTTTTCCTTCTCCTCTTCCTCCCGATAATAAACCTCAACACCACTATCACCGTCCTCAGTGCAATAAGCTCTCTTTTTCGCTGGCGTTACCTCCTGTCATTGAAAGAAAAGAAAGTGTTAAACAATAGTTTAAAAAATTAGTATGTATTTTTGCACATATATAGCAGAAAGAAGCTATATTTTCAACTATATTTGTTTAAAAAAATGTTTCCTAATCAAGCCTAAAGTCTCTTCCAGGATCGATACCTGCTCGCTTTCAGAAAACTTCCTCCTTTGATTTCTTGATTTCTGGGAGGGTGTATCCTTTTCACCACACGGCTTTTCATCACATGGAATAATGTTTGGCTTCCCTGTGTCTTCGGGAAGGAGAGAGAGCTCCACAAGGTTTTCTTCTCTGTTTATACTGCAGAATGATTAGAACACAGGAAATGATAGGAGAAAGAACTAGCATAATTATGAAGTCTATAGTGTCCTCTTCAATGTACAAAATGCTTTACATTTTTAATCTGTCCAGCTCTGCACCATTTCAGTAAGATAGTATTATGACCAGTTAATAAAATGATTAACATAAAGTAAAACACATACACAATTCACCAAAACACCGTATCCTGGTCCCTGTAGGCCTCTCTTTAATCATACATTTTACTGCACGGAATTTTGCCACCTCAGGGGAACTGTCGTTTTGGGAAAACATCCTACTTACCTGAGAACTTTGGCAGTGAGAAGCTGGTCTATACGTATGTACTTCATACAGGGTGGGGTGACATACTGAAGGGAAATTTGACCCACCACTGAATCTGATAACCTGTCAAGAAAGAAGACTGTAACTTCTTCAAGTGTACTTCAAAAGATAAAACATATATTTTTAAATGGTGCCCATGATATGGCTAAAAAAGTACAACAAGCCATGGCTGTGACAAGAATACAGAAGCTGCCTTTGTGTGACAATGCTATCTATAATAAGGATGTAAGTTCTATATTTTTCTAGTACTTCTCTAGTTGCCATATGGGGTAGAAAGGAATAGTGATTTTTTTTCAACCACAAATAATTATTCTCCAAAAGGAGATGGTAAAAAACTGCCGGATTTAAGGAATATATCTGCATACTAATTAAATCTGATAAGATTCAAACAGACACACACAAGGAGGCATAAACAGAAGTGAAATAATATCTCTAGTTACTTTTATGATTTGTGAATAAACTCACCCCAAAGAGATGCCTGATGCTGTAATGGATTTGACATAACCTCTGATGAGTTGACCATTCTGAATGTTATCAAGGGAAACAATTTCAGGATCTTCAACTTTATGACGGCCTTTAGGATTTATCCTAAAGTAAACAGAAAAATGAGTTAAGTGCCTCCTTCCTGCATAGGCAAAATAAATTGGAACGTCAAATCCCATACTATTCTCAAAATGCACATTTGTAATAAAATGGAATTGCATTGGGACTAAGTGCAGGTTTTTCTTCTGATAGTAGATGAGGCAATATTTCCTTACCTGGATGGCCGGAGGGATACTTTTACTGCATTGTCTTCAACAGAAAGAATATAACATCTATATAGAAGAAAAAATAAAAAGTAACCTTGTATGCAACTTCAGATGTGATTATGTCCAATAAAAGAAACAGCTGATTACATTATACGTGCCTTAGATGTATCATGTTGGAGCATTCCAAAACACTGCACTTAATATTGGCATTGGGAGATACTTGGAAAAAGTGGTCCAAAATAAAGTGGTAAAGTTATCAAGTGTGATCTAAAGGAAGATGTAACTCCTTTACTAAAACACATGCACTAGTTTTGATTTGTTTCTTTTCAGGCAATTCAGAAGGGTTTAGACTTGGGGTGGTTGAAATATTACATTTTCAAATTCAAGCTTAATTGCTTATTGCAATAACCATCAAAGAACCTCTCTTACATTTTCTTAGTATCCCTAGAAATCCAGCGGAATTTTCTTAAAAAAGTAACTAAGTTTTGGAAATTGCTTTCAGGAGAGGTTTATCTTCTTCCTCTTTTAATGAACTTTTCCAAAATTAGTTTTTAAAAATTATATTTTTAAAATCACAGATGAAATTGATGTTACAATTTTTACTGTCGTTCTAACCATTTGTGAATGGATGCTTTCACCCTTCCCTTTTATAGTCAGCAACCTTGAAGTTGGTTTTTAGGGGAGCGCAGAATGTAAATCTTTAAAAGAAAAACATTATTTTATGAAAATTATTCCTGAGCAAGGATCCATCCCGAAATATTGGCAGTCAAAACAAAAGATTTGTTTTCAAAACAGCTTAAGAAAATCAAATGATCTGAAAATGGGAATTCAAAATGTAACAACATGGCATCTTTCATATACTCTGGAAGCATAATTCCCAGGCTTCCAACGGCATTACTGGTTGGGAATTATACTCATAACAGATTGAAAGGTATCAGGTTGGAGAAGACTGTTCTAAGCAACCGGGCCACACAACATCTCAAGATGTCCTGGTTAATTTTAAGATGTTTGGCATTGATATTACATTGACATATTTCACAAGTCAAAATGCAATATAAAATTTGCCATCCAAAAGTAAGGAATAATCAAGATCATTGTTAAAGATAATTACCTTCAGTTATTTAAAGCTTTTGCAATGGGTCTCTTACCTGAGAATTTTTCCAATACTGAAGTCTTCAAGTGGCTGCTCTGTGTATGAATCATTTAGCTGGAAAAGACTGATTTTACCAATCCTTCCAAAGGGAAGGATAATATGCAAACCAACATGTGGAATAACTCGTTTCACAGTGCAAAGTGTAATTGTTCCTTTCTCCAATGAATGAATGCCTGAGGAAATCCAAAACAGACACTATAGATAACTGTTATAGAGTACATTTTCTTACACTTTTAAGATATTCGAGATTGTGGATTGCTAGTCTTATTTTTCAAGCATGCAACTTCTAAGCACAAAAGGTTTCATCCAATCCCAATTAAGAGTGCTAGAAGTTCTACCATAGTGTGCCAAAGACTGTATCAAACTACCAGTAGCAGAAACAAAATATACAATATAATCCTATAATCTCTGCAGCACTTACTCCCAGTAAATGGAGTAAGCAACTTTTTCCTAGCTCCAAGCACCATACCCAATATTTGTAACTTGGCACGGAAATACCTATTTATCTGATTTTAATGCATTGATCATTATTTAAGTATACCTGTTAGTGACAGAGAGAGTTTGGTTCCAGAAATATCACAATCTGTCACTGTTGCAGTCAAGGCCTGTCCTTTTTTGAAGCATTTCGTTGCATGTTTTATATCCTATAGAAAACAATATAGACCTATCAAAAGATGTTCACAATATTTGCAAAAAATGCCCAGTTTGGTTAATTGCTGATAAATATTTTGTGCTACTATAAGAGCTTTTCATGAGACACAGTTCTGGAGAGTTAAGGCTAAGCACAGGTTTCAAGCTATGGCAAATGATCAATAAGATATCTCAAAGTTTTCATATGAATAACCAAACAAAAGCTTCATGTGTCTATTTTTGGTCCTTAACTCTCAAAGAATGCAACAAGCCTTTTACAGGAAGATTATGGGCCATGTAAGAATGCTGTTATGCAACACGCAGGAGTCACAGAAGATGGCATAACTAGAACAAAAACGTAAAATGTAAATTGAGTCAGTGGAGAGAGCTAGTGTCTTACAAAAATACAAAAAATGGCAAACTGATAGTCAATACTTAGATTAACTCCAAAGAGTCATTCATAGGGCTATATTAACTTATGTTGATTGCTTTTTGCCCTGTTAAAGGAAAAGGGACTAGTAAATATAAATTATTTCATATACTTCCTTGACATAAGAGTCACAGTATTAAAGACTTGTTGAAGAAAGTTGGTGGGGGAGCTCTATTCCAGTAATGGTGACATCTATGTGCTAGCAAAACCACTATTTGTGTTATGTCTGTTGTGGGGATTTTATGGGATCTGATTAGATTTTATCAGATTAACAGTTGTCCCCTAGAACAGTGATGGCGAACCTTTTAGAGACCGAGTGCCCAAACTGTAACCTAAAACCCACTTATGCATCGTTGGGTGCCAGGTGGGTGTGGCCCATTGGGTGGGCGTGGCTGTGGTGGGACTAAAAAGTTCAATCAATTCCAACTTTACAAGATCTTTTTTTTCCCCGCGAGAAGTTGAAATTGACTGATTGAACCTTTTTTTTTTGTACATGACGGCGGAGGCCTAAAACGAAAAGGTTTTATAAAACCCAGCTGAAGGCCTAGGACTGGAGCGACGGCGCGCGTGCCCACAGAGAGGGCTCTGAGTGCCACCTCTGGCACCCGTGCCATAGATTCGCCACCACTGCCCTAGAACATTTAATAACACAGAAACAGGAAACAGAATTATAATCCGGACATAGTATACCAAGATACAGGTTGATGTGAAATATTTTAAAGTTAGTGCCTCTCACCAAATGATAAATTTCACATTACTAGTAGTAGCTTCCTAAGATATGCTTAAGGATATTGTACCTCTTATCCCTTAGCGATTACCTTGGGATTTGAAAAAAGCAGCAGCTGTGGGACTCTCCCTCTGATGGTAGAAGTGACCTCCACCTCCAGCCGTTTCTTTAATACATTGTACTGAGAAAATATACAACACACACTTCAACATTTCATTGGAAAAAGACAGAGAATTCATCAATGTAACCGCTAACAACAGGTTCTAAAATTCTTTCGGGGATTTCAGCATTGCCTGCACCTAATCTCACACACATATGCACATAAAACAAAGTAATAAAATAAAACTCTTAACTCTAACTCTTCAAAGTAATAATTTTGGAGGAAAAGATGCAAATGATTTTTTTTTAAATAATAATAACAATAATTAGACATTTCTCATTGTATTTTATCCAAAGTTAAAAGATAAGAAAAAATTCCAAGTGTATAGAGGTTGAGAAATTCTAGATCTCACCTTCTTAACATAGCATGCCACTGTGTGGCCCGATTTCGGTGTTTCTTCTGGGCTGTCATTTTCAGCATTCAAGGCTGCTTTACTTTCCTTTTTCAGTTCACTGTTCATAAGAGAAAGTAAAATAGGTGATGCCCAGGCATTCTACTTTGGCATTCCTAATTTCTCCCTTCTCTGCAAAGTATCTTCTATTTCATACTTAGGAACAAGCAGCTGCAAGGCCACATGCGTATTCATATCCCAAGATATCTATTACAAACTTATTTAACTCTTATCTAGCGTTTTGGATTATTTAGAAATATTTGTTCAGATTAGAATAGCACAACTGTAACTTATGAATAACGGCTGAAAGGAAAGTTTAGATAGTAGATTATATTTTAAACATGTTCTAAGGCTTCATCTTAATGCCTAAGCTCTGAACTGAAAGATATACTTACCTTGGTCGGATACTGAGCTCTAGGAATGTATGGGTGAAGTGGGTGTGGGTGATGGGCAGATATCTGTAAATTAAGAGATATTACCACATGAATACCATTTGGAATCATGAAAAACAGAAACAGCAAATGCATTCACCTAACACACTAACAATTACACAAGCCAATAGCTTTTCATCTGTTAATGTTAGGCTAGATTCATCATTTTCATTTCAAGTAAAAGGGAAAAATACATCAGAAAATGCAAGAAATTCCTACAGTTGTACCTATCTGAAACACTGAATTTTCTCCAGAAGGAAAAATGTGCTTCAATTATATAAAACTTGTTCTCAGGAATCCAAACACTTACAAGTCCAGTATCTGTCAAACGCAGTGGCAGTTATTCTCCAGGTTGCAGAAAAATGCACATGAATTGTAAGACTGTGCGTGTGTGTGTACGTTTGTGTGTGCCTTCAAGTCAGTGCTAACTCCTGGCAACAGCCTGGACAAGTCCTTGCAGTTTTTTTGGCAAGATTTTGGAAGTAGTTTGCCACTGCCTCCTTTCTTGGGTGCAGAGAGTGTGACTGATGCAAAATCACCCAGCTGGTTTTGTGTCTAAGGTGGAACTGGAACTCATGTCCTCCCGATTTCTAGCCTGGTACCTTAACTAGTACACCAAACTGGCTCATAAGACCTGGATCTCAATAAATACATTACAATACAAACATTTCAGCTTTCTTTCTTTTGTAAATCTCAACCTTTTTAATTTAGTTGATACATTTGAAACAATAAAACATATAGAAAAGCGCATTTAAATTTAAAAAGCCCACTGAAGCTTTACAACTGTTCATGGCAACCTATTGTAATTACATGGACAGATTTTAAATCCTTATCTCTGGTTGCTCCTAAAAAGACACCCTGACTCTGAGCTTATATTATAAACAGCCACAAGGAGTTTTCTCCATACAAAAGGGACAAAGCAACATTAATAAGTGTAAGAACTAACTCCTACACAGATGGAAAGCGGGAAAAATCACTGTATTTAACTTCTTTCACCAGGGGAGAATTCCAGGTTGCCTTCTTATCCCTTCCAGACTGAAATGAGTGGGTACTTAAATGGGAATATAGATCACAGTGCTTAAAACACTAGGCCAAGAATGAGAAGGCTTGGGTCTAATTCCAAACTTATAATAGTTGACTGGGTGATTTTGGAATTTCTACAGCCAAAAGCCATGTCACACGGCTCTAAGAAAAATTAGGAGATGGACAGGTGTGTATTCCTGAAGGAAAAAGGGAGAGGTAAGTAATCTAATCAGTAAATTTAACAAGAAATTTTTTTCTGGAACTAGGAGTAAAAATTAAAAACAAAATAGCAAATGCATGATAAATGCTGTGCTTGCTAGCCTATTGAGCAACAATGAAAATAATTGTTAGCCACAATACAAGAAATATATAAAATGTTGTCTCACTTGTGACTTTTAATGTCTCTGCCTCCAATCACCCGAGCAGTAATCTTCTGTCCAACTTTTAGTAATGATGTTGGAAAAGTGCCTACAATAACATCATCCAGGATCTGGGATGCATGAATGGAGCCAGTCAACCTACCATTAAATGCCACTAAGACATGAGTGGGTTTGACAGACTTAACAATTCCATTGACTATGTCTCCTGAGCTTGGCAACTGTTTTGTTACAAGTGAGGTATTCTCTAGTGTCTCTGATTCACGACGTGATCTGATTACATTCTTCTTCTTCCCTGAATCATGTACAGCAAATAACATCCCATGATCACCAATCTGTGTGCTTTTCAGAACCACTTTGACTGACTGTCCCATCTTCAGTTTTTCAGAATCAAATCGGAATGTGTCATTCAAGTGGGAAGCCACTGGGATTGCAATCAGCCGACCTGTTCCTAACAAGGAAACAACTGCATACTCTGTGGCCACATGGTGTACAACAGCCTCATACTGAGAATTCAGGATTAACTGGAATATATAGAAGTTACAGTCAGAAAACCAAAGAAAAGTCTGTTATATATGTAATATATTTGCTTTGCCCTATTTGAAACTTATGTTTTATCCTTCTTTGAAAAAGCTTCAGGAATTTCACAACTTTTTAGTCATATCCGAGAATTTATTACGACTTTCTAAGACATACCATTTGTACCATTTTAGGCTACAAAACTATGAAAGAAAAAATCCCCCAAACATTAAAAATTATTAAGACTAGCAACAGGTTTTGATGAAGGGAAACCCTTAGGATATTTACAGATATGCATCTATGCTGGATTTATTCTCACATGTGCCTATTATTCCCCAAAGGTTAAATAGTAACCTTAAATAATATGTGAAATACTATGACTTAAATCAACCACCACTTTTAAGTCCCTCTAAGACAGGGGTATCAAACTGCCGGCCCGCAGGCCGGTTTCATCATACCGGAGCCGCGCCCACTCCATTGCCAGCAATGGCAAAAAAGCTCCGATATGTCGCGTGATGTCATGTGACGTCACGAGTTTGACATGCTTGCTCGAAGACATAGGAAAGAACCAATATTTTTCCTTCTTCTTGGTATCTTTTAATATCTTTTATAAAGGTATTATTATATCTTAGGGAGGCATTCCATTATAAAGATTTGTCTGTTAGAGTAATGCTTTTTATGTGGTCTCATCATTACTCATATAAGCATGTATCTATCTTAGAATATAAAAAGTATAAAAAGGAATAAGGATATCATACCTTCTTGGATTTGAGAGACAGCAGTTCCTCTTGAAGAGATACATAGATCTTTGATGTTAGAAGATCAATACAGATAATTACAGCTTTTACTTTTTGACCGCCAAGAATACTTCTGCCTTAAAAACACAATACTTAGATGAAGATAACGGTTCCATGTTCAGTTAAAGAAAGCAACAATTAATGATGCCCTAATAAGAGAAACTTTACATCCTTACTATATAAAGAGCAAGCTCAAATCCCAGTGACTTCAGAAACATAAGTAGTTTATTTGACAACAATAGTGATCAGCTATTACTTTTTTCTAAGATTTTTTTTCTATTTCTCCCCGTATGCACTAGGCTTTTCTGGTGGACTCAGAGTGTTAAATAGGTCCATTAGCTTTTTGACTTCAGCCAAAGCTGGAAAACTGCTACCATCTAATTGGGCTATAATTTTACTAGCACAGTAGAGGGAACATTCACTTGGTCCCTTGTGTCCTTATTATCTCATTCCTTCTGCTCCGAAAAGATGTAACTCTACAGTAATCAGCAATTCATTTCTAGGCAACAAAAGATAGAGGGGATCAAGCAAGAGTTGGAGGGGGATAAATACTGTACCTCCAAGTTGGCTGTAATTGGCAATTACAGTCAAATCAGAAACATGTGGACCACTGAAAACTGCTGAACCATCAGCCTTAACTTCAGTAACAACCAGTTCTAGCCTCTGCCCCACTTTTAATTTGGAGAGTTTCTTAGCCACATTGGAATCATCTGCCAATAAGAAGAAAATGAATTAAATTTTATTTGCAAATTGATTTTTCATTCTGAAAGCGTATAAAGTTAATGTACATTTTATCTTCAATGTCGTAGTAATTAAGTTCTTCTAATAAATGTCCTTAAGTTAGTTCTCCTAGAATAAGACAAAAAAATAGCAATCTGTGGCCTCCAACTCCCTTTTAACTCCCTACAGTACTCAGCAGGGCAAAGAGCTGAAAGGACGAAGCATGCCAGAAAAGGTGGAACTCTTAATACCCGGCAATGAGGGATGATGCAAGCTGAAGGCAGCACCATCTGGTGGGCCACAAGTTGCTTAATATTGAGAGATCCGTTTAAGCACTGACCCTTGAAAATTGCCTTCTTGTGTTTAACTTATTATGGGAATAAGTGAGAAAGAAAGAAAGAAAGAAAGAAAGAAAGAAAGAAAGAAAGAAAGAAAGAAAGGGAGAAAGAAAGGGAGAAAGGGAGAAAGAAAGAAAGAAAGAAAGAAAGAAAGAAAGAAAGAAAGAAAGAAAGAAAGAAAGAAAGAAAGAAAGAAAGAAAGAAAGAAAGAAAGAAAGAAAGACAAAAAGTCATCAGGCAACAAATTTTGTCTGAAATAGAATCCTATGACTCTCAACTTTTATTATTTTTTAAAAATATAAATGTCTGCATAGCTTCACAATGCAGCCATTGTAATAGCAAATGCAGACATAAGACTTTCACATGCCATCCTTTGTGTTCCCAAACACTTTTACCTCTATTGCTCATGAAGCTCATAATCTCCTGCAGTTCATTAAAGTACTGTTGCAGTAGGGCAAAGCTCTCAGAAACAGACCCCTGAACAGAGCACTCTGATATCTTCAGGGACAGCAAGATGCGCTGCTTCTCCTCATCAACACTGGTCACCTTGGCAAGTACAGTTTGACCTACCACAAAATGGTCTTTGGTGTCTGTCACAAACTTGTCACTCATTGCCTGCAGTGATAAGGAGACAGGATACAATTATATCAGCATCAACCCCAAGGCCTCCAAGAGGAGAGCAATACACCCCAAATGGCTGATTAGGCAAATTCTACTAGTTACTGCAGTATTTATTCTTCTACTATCGTGTTTCCCCAAAAATAAGACCGGGTATTTTTATTTTTTATTTTTGCCTCCAAAGGAGGCACCAGGTCTTATTTTCAGGTCTTTTTTACTCACCTTTTGCACTGACAGCTCTGCCCAGACGGTCCACTTCTTCTGCAGCCGAAGGAGCAGCTTCATTCTGGCCTGCATTTCGCAGTCAGGCCTTTCTGGAAGCCTCTACAGCTGAGTACCGAGCTGTGGATTCAATCCATAGCTTGGTTCTCGGCTGCAGTGGCCTTTCCAGAAATGCAGGCCTCACTGAGAAATGCAGGCCTGGCTGCAGAAGACGCTTCAGAAGAAGTGGGCCGGCGAGGAGAGGCCTGGCTGCAAGATAAGTGGGTGAGGGTACATGGGGCAGATCCACCCCCACCCCCACCCTAGCTTGATTTTTAAGTGTGTGCCTCACCCCAAAACTAGGGCTTATTTTGGGGGTAGGGCTTATATTAGACGAAGCTAGGGCTTATTTTTGGGGTAGGCCTTTACTTTCAGGGAAACAGGGTATCTGCTGCCTCTGACTTATTTCTACTGCTCAGTATGAACCAGCAAACAGCATGCTTGTTCTTGCTTTACATTTAATAAATAATGTAAGTTGCATAATTCTATTCAATTTTATTCACTTTGAAATTCTGCCTTTTTTTGTTGTTGTTCCTGAATGCAAACCTTGCCTGCAGAATTTCCAAGTTCTGTCCCTACTCACAATTTTATTATCAAGCCCATTCCAAATGAAAGTTTTTAATTCTCAAAGGTGAATTGACAGTAGAACCAATAACCCAAAAAAATGGTGGGCTTCCCTTTAATAAATGTGCCTCTGCATTAATGGGGAGGAGGTTGGATTTGACGGCCGAAAAGTCCCTTTCCAGTTCTATGATTTTATGAAGAATAATATGACATAAGACATTTTAACTTAACAATTTGTATTAACGAATACCTCTCAACCAATGCATCTGACTAAAGCAATGTTTATAATGAACACTGAAATAGGTCTTACCGATTTGGGGGCCAGCCCCGTCAAACCATAAGGAAACTCCACAAATACACCATAAGACATGATGTTTCTTACGAAGCCAGTAAGCAGTAATCCAGGCTGGATATCAACAAAACTCTTCGCTAAATGTTCATCCTCCATAGAGGAAATCAACGCCGGTTTTCTACTCAAGATCTACATAATGAATTAGGGAATTTTTTTTAAAAAAAAAAAACAGGCCTGGGAAGTTTTGTACTGGATAATAGAAATTAAACACTCCACCCAAGACTATTAATTATTAGAAGCTGAAAATGTGCTATAGCGGAGAACATCTCATCTGCACTGATCAGTGTTTTTTAACAAGTGTCTTGACGGAGCCAGAATTTCCAGTTAGTATAGCCCATCTGAAGGATAAAAGAGGCTGGGGAGATATGGAATAAATCATGATGCAGACAGCCAACTGAATACAAGTCAGATGCCATGGGAGGAAAAACCAATGAATTCTCTCCACCCAGCCAGCAATTTGGCTGGGAATCACAAGGCTTTGGAGAGAACCACTTTAAGTACATGCTGTTGCACAATGTAAGGTGGCAAATGGATTAAATCAAATCTTGGTGAGAATTAAAAGGATACAATGTGACCTCCTTTGTTATGGAGGCATATAGCCTTTTGGAGAACATCACCTTCCTTGAGCCAATGCCACCACAACTTGCTATTGGACACGTGATCAGAAAGTTGTGCCGTGGGAAGGTAGGCCGAAACATTGTTGGGTAGGATTGCAACTTGTAGGCCATCTTCTTTCTTGTTCAGAATTTTTACATCTACAATCTAAGTAGCACAATAAAAAACAGAGGTTTTAAGACTTTCACTTTATAATACAGTATTTCCAAACAGCTTTATCTATCTATTTAAAAATAAATGTCTAGGAGCAGTAAGAATCTTTACTGAATCTCATATGGAGCATTTTATAATATTACTTCATCAAACAGCTCAACGCTAGCTCACTGCTGTATCTTTAGTCCCTTACGGAAGCAAAGGGTCAGTCTAGACCAGGGGGTCTAGAATTTCTTGTATACAAGTTTCTTTGTTGGAAATTAAGAAATGAAAACAAGGGAAGTGAAAATGGTTAAGATTAATACCAGAGCTGGTTGTGTTAATCAAAAACACATCCTCTCAACTGCTTCCTTACAGGAGAAAAATATTTTAATCTTGTTCTTAAAGGGGAGTGATATGTGGGGGAAGGGATCAAAATTGTTTTTTGAGAGTTCAATGTCACTATTCAAAAATCAATCTCCCTCACCTTTTTATCTTTTGCTCTAGAAAATTAAGAATTTTGACAGGGTTGCTGAAACTGGAACCTTTCCTCCCCTACATATCAGGGAGTGAAAAAATATCTTCGATTATCCCTGACAGCTGTAATGTTTGCTTCTGACATTCTTCTCAAGTAGTGGAAAATACATATTTTAGAATAAATTACCTGTCCAGTTTCATATACCATTTCATGGTTCTTTGAAGTTTCTGTTCTTCCAGCGTTCTTTGAAATAGCATCCTCTGCCAATCTGAATGAAAGCAACAATCTTTCCTGCTCAGGCTCACATTTTAATACAGTCACTTTGACTACCTGTGGGTTTTTTAAAAAAGAAAAAAAACGTAATTATGATTAAATACATCCAGGTCTACACACTGAGGATTAGTTTGCCAATCATATTAAACTGGTTGAGCAGCAAGTATGTACACACAGCAGCCATACTGTCTATGAACTGATCCACTATGTTTAACATGGGGTATGAACAAGGACCCTTAGCTTTATCCATTTGGAACAGAGGATGAAGACTAAACAAACTACAAATTAAAACATACCGCTTCACTCTGTGACTTCTTTCAGAGAAATGTCATAACGTAAGATATCATTTTCTAGTTTCTTCTAAGCAAAAGAAGTCAGATTGCTGTTTTAATACCATATGCTTAGCTTGGCTATCCAAACCATGGTTATGGGTTAATTGTGCAACTAATTGTGGACAGAGCCAGCAGGTACCAATGGATCCAGCATCAACATACCACCACATGTATAGTTACCATTAGATTCAGACTAAAACTTTATATATATTAAATGCACAATTGCCATGTATTCCATAATGACAGCATTACATAATTGCTCCTAGGTTTCCTTTATGTCCTATCTCTATTGTATTAGCAATTTCTTTATTGAGAAATTCCATAACTGTTCTTTGGACTTGTGTAGTTGTATAGATTTTATTTACTCTTTAATGGTTTTTTTCACACAGTGATAGCTTAAAGTGCTATTTTTTTAAAAAAAGATAAAATATTCTACGCTGCTGTCTAGATTTTAAAATATTATTGCACAAATGCTAAATCTGTTATACAAACATATGCATTTCAAGTAGCTGTTTAAAGTGCAATACTCAAGGATACTTTTTACTTCTATTAAACGCTTACCTGGCCTTCATAGAAGGCTTCTTGAGGAACAGTTAAGGGGAGCAAACCAAGTTCATTAGTAGGTACTAAGCCCCTCACATCATTATAGAATTTCACAATGCAGCCAAATTCCTTAACACACGCAATAAAACCATGAGTGATCAGGCCTGGCTTGGCATCTTCAAAACTGGCAAGGACAGGGAGCTTGGAATTAACAAGGGTTCTCTTGAGAGTCAGAATAAGCTTCTTTGTTTCAGGATCGGAGGCAAGTACCTGGAAAAGCAAGAGATGGGAATCATATTTGTTAACAAAAGTAGTTTCAAGTCAGGTTATGACTAATTTATGTAACTAGTTAAATGGAGCTAAATGCAGTTGATATAATTCCTAAATTCAGAAATATTAGTGTCATTACAGCTGGAAGAAAATTGGGATGCATTTTTTTACATTATAAATATAATAATGAACTAACTCTGAATGCAAATAATTTAAAGTAAAAGTAACCATTATCTCTCCAGAGAAACTTTTCCCCAGCTGGTACCTTTGGGATACAATGGAATAATTTTACACTTGCCTACATAGGAATGACTGTCAGAAAAGTCAATAGATTTTACCCGTGCAGGTACTCCTTGAGTTACGATGGAGCAGGATTGCCACCACTACATGATGCAATCGTAAAGTGTGACTCACGTGACTGCATCACTTAGAGATGACAATCCCAGAAGTCCTGGCTGGGGTCATAACTCAAAGATGTGTGGGCTGTTAAGTGTGAGTTCCAGATAAAGAGTGCAGGGCTGTGACAGGGAGGTGGAGGAGGCCTACAAGGAGGCCGACTATTCAATTGACTTTGCTTGTAGGAAGTTCACAAATGGCAAGTATGTGATCCCAGTTCCCTGTAACATTCTAATTATGAGCTGGACACCAACTCCCCAGATCACAATCATGTGACCACAGAGAGGCTATGAAGGTCAGAATTTTGATTGTCCATTTTTTTCAATATGCCATAATTTTGAACAGTCACTGAATGAATGGCTGTAAGCCGAGGACTACCTGTATTAAGAAGACTTACACAAGATTATGACAGAGGTGGTGTGTTAATATCTAACTGGTGAGAAAGCGGTGTCAGGATTTATTTTTAGTGAAGCTTATATATATTTCTAGACATGAATAGAGGACAAAATACATGGCTTACTTTAATTTAGCCCCAGAGATCATTGATTAAGTTAGGCTAAAACTTCCCAATTTGCTTAAAGGTACCTAGCAAGCATCAAGGCTGAAAAAGTTTGCATATCCAGTTGAAAGTTTACCCACATTGTCACAACAGCTTTAATGATAAAAGTTATATAGAAACATCAATAACAGTTAAGACAATTAAATTAAAAATATTTAAAATAGAGTTTAAATTTAGTTCCTTACAGAAAAATCTTACCCGACACTTAACAGTAGTCCCCGTGCTATACTTCTTCTCTGGCTGTTTCAATTTCACATCTGCAAGATGTAAATTGGGGACAAAGCCTTTGATACTCTCAGTGACCTTCACCTGCATGCCCAACGGCTTCAGAGTCAACACTATTCCCTAAGAGTCAAAAATAGATAGCAGTAACTGAAAATCAAAATCAAGGTATAAACAAATCATTCAACATTTCTTCTTCTTAAGCACATCAGCAATTCATAACTCACCTAGTGGATCTCATAGTGATATTTATATGCCTCCCCTAATAGATCTATGCAATAAATGTAACAGAACAAAATAACACTATTCTACCAGAGTTACACAAAGTTTGGACTCAAATAAATATACCAATAATGTTAACATTCTTTCAGAAGTACTTGCATAAAATTTTCATTCTGAAGTTTGTTCAGTTATGATAATTTACAGAAAATATAGACAGGATTATCATAGAAGCAGATTTTTTTTCTTATTGGACTTACTTCTAGCACTTGCCCAGGATGTAAATCATGGTATCTCAGAAATGGAGCATTAATAATATGTCTACAAGAATAAAAAGAAAGAAAATAATTCGATTTGGTGTGAAAAAGTAAACAGGATGAAATTTAAATAATAGCTCTCCTGCCCCAGCACACAAAATATTTTTGATAGAAAAGCGCAATTTGGTTCCAATTTGAATCTGTATTTGATACAGATCAATTCAGTTTGAAGATCAGGAAAATGAAGCAGTTTGATCTTTCAGTTCAAATAGTCTATCTGATTTTCTGATTTTAACCAGATTTTTTTTTTTGAGGCATCAAACCTGAATAAATTTTACAATATATTGTAGAAAGTTGACATGATGATTTGATCAAATTGGCTTCAAATTAACTATATGAATCTACAGAAAATTCATGTGAAAACGTATTCAGTAGCTTACTCATCTAACAAGAGCTGCTTCAGACTTAATAGAGTCTAAAAAATTTCAACCAAACAAAGGTCCCAATTCTCTTTTTCTTTTGCTCTTTATGTCCCCTACCCATTGCTTCCTGGAAGACCAAAAATTGCAGTATTAGCTATGATAAGCCTTCAGGAAACTTCGGCAACTGTGTTCAATATTGTGATGAAAATCATTTATTACAGGTATAAGCCTTTTTATTCCAAGTTTTATACTAATAAATTGCTTACAGATTATATAACTTTTGTCATGTAAACAGCAACACTGAAATATTTGTATCCAAATGGAGAAAAACAGTAATTTGTGAGTCACTTTGCTAGTCTTTTTCAGCATTCTACCAAACTGGTGGTTCTTGAATTAAAATACAAAAGTTCAAAATACATAAAATAAGAATGTGCAGTTAACTCTAGTTAAGTCTGCATAAATATCTAGGTATGTATGTCTTTTTGAAAGTAATGGGGATTCAGCACCCAAGGGAACTGAAACATGTCAGATA